>NC_137438.1:20717892-20906650 GCF_964374335.1 Astatotilapia calliptera
AATTAAAAAAATAAAATAAAACTCAACCAATCAAGTCCTCAGAAAAAAAAAACAAACCAACATCAGAGAGGATCCCCCCTTTTATCCTCCTCTTCCTCCTCCAGAAGGGGGACAAAGCTTCCCCTGAGATGGGTGGAGCAGGTAGTGTCTGTTTTTTTTTTTTTGTTTGTTTGTTTTTAAACAAGAGTTCCTTCTGAGCATCATCGTCCACTTCCTGCGTGCTACATTACATCACCAGGCTGATGGTGCACACAGCCAACTGTGGGCCAGCTTTTCTCCTAGTCGTCATCTTCCTAAGTTTTAGAGTGCGTTCAGATACAGCTCTGTGTGTGTGTGTGTGTGTGTGTGTGTGTGTGTGTGTGTGTGTGTGTGTGTGTGTGTGTAAAAGTATGCAGGGTTGAGGGAACAAGCTTTAGAAAAAACCCAAACAAACAAAAAGACCCTTTATACTGCGCACGCGCATACACGCACAAGTACATACATTCAGCTCACACACATTCAAGTATACAGTATAAACTGCACGTAATACATAGATTAGATTAATAAATATTAACGTGTCGCAAATAAATAAAAATCATCTCCCGTCCCATTATAAATTTTTCAATAATTAACTCTGATCCGTGTATCAGCAAATGTACTTCTTTTTGGATCTATATAATCAATAATCATTAAATTAATCTGTAATTTTACTGCGTCATTCAGGGCCAGATGCAGTGGCTCACTATGCTTAGGTCCCATTGGTATTCACCTTTAATCGCTCACTGACTGCCGCAAGTTTTAAAAAAAAAAGAAGAAAAAAAAAAGAAAAGGCTGAACTTTAGATGTTATTGCTCGATCCATTCTGACGTAGATGCTCCTTAACTATTCTTTGTTACTTTTTTAAAAGGGTATTCACTACATATCATGCTCCAAATGGCTCTAAAGGCTGTGGTTTAAAACAACCTCGCCATACTTTGAGAAAAACCAAATGGAGGAGCTTAGTAAACCTATGGTACTTTGAAAATCAAAGTTGCTTACACTCATTTTGTTGCACATGAGGATTTGTGTACAAGTTAATTTTAGATAAACTTTTTTTTCCTGGGCTCAGGTGATACGTCTACCGCGTAACGGTCAACAATCATCTTTTATTTTCTCTATACAATGACAAATTATTATTAAATACTATTTAAAATGGCTATTTAAGAAAATTCTTCACTGTCCCCTTTGGTTTACAACATTAAATGTATTTTTTTTTAATCCATGCTCTTTGCTGTGAGGTTTATAATGTTACTATTAAACCAGCTCCTCTCCCTCAAACCCCATTTCGTGCCCTCAGTGCTCAGTTTTGATTCATTACAAAAGGAAAAAACTGGTACTTGTTTACTTCAAACCTTCTTTTCAGGCATTATTTTATCCCCATCAAAAAACAAAGTGTAGATATTAAAAATCTTTTTCATTCTGTCTGTGCTTCGTAAGGCTGGGCAGTGAAGAGCTAACGAGCTATGGCTAAAAACCGGCTAAGGCTAGCCGCCAGACTGCCAAAAAAGGCAAACGTGGAGCCAGCTATAGCTAGCTGACAGATTTAAAATTTGTTAAGCTAACTGCTAGCCAGTCAAAAGGTAAATAGCTAGCAAAGGGACAGCTAAGAAACATGTAGCTGTCCAACAACAAACAGTGCCAGCTAGCAGTTAGCCAGCTGACAGGCACTATGCTAGCACGGTAAAAAAAAAAGGCTAGCTACACTGTAAAACAAAAGCTAACTAACAAAGTTAGCTACCTAGCAGGGAGTGGGTTCTGCTGGGCTTTTAACAAACACCACCAATCTACCCCTAACTAAAACCCAACAAACTTTTTTTTCCACTCTGACATAAAACAAAGACTAGAAAGCTAATCACTGCACAACTATACCTTTAGAATTAAAAGGATATATCAAACTTAACTGTCAGTTAACCTCATAAACCTCCTTCATAAGGCCCTACACTGTGTTTGGATATAACCTTGTAAGACTGAAGCTGTTAAATTGATTAATCAAACCAGCTAAAAAGATTCTGTACTAAAAACGCTTTAAAAACAGCCTTGTTCCCCCGTCAGCACCATGTTGTTGATGTGTTTGTGAGTTTGGAGCTACAGAGCGGTATAGTGAGTTCTGATTGTCTGAGTGGCGCTGCAGTCGGGTCCAAACAATGTGCGGTTACTTCGTGTCTCACTGCTCAAAATGTAAAACTGAGGATTTGAGGCATTCCTGAACGCAAGCAAGTTCATCTAACTGGGTTTTGTGCGGCGGAGTAGCCAATCCGCACATTTCCATGCCGTGTTTATTCTGAATGCACCCCAACAACGCTGAAAAACCAAACGTTTGTCAAACTGGACGAAACCATTTTATTCGGCTGGTTTGCCATCCTCCCTGCAGCGAGTGGGGTGCATTCACTCTCAGCTGACCAGTTTGGGCAGCACTGTCCTCGGCTGGATGTTTCCGTTGGCGTCCGTGATAGCTGCTAAGTTAGTCCTGGTTTTTGAGGAGGATGACGTGGTGGTGAGCTTTGAGATGGAGGTGATGGCGCCATCAGTAGTGGTCGTGCCACGTTTGGACGATGAGGTCTTTTCTCCAGCCGTGGTTCCTGACGGAGGCTTTGGAAGCCGCCTCCTCAGCCACGGGTGCCGAAGCGCATGACTGGGCGTGATCCTGAGTGCCGGGTCCCACTCTAGACACTGTTTGAGGAAGTCGATGAAGTGCACGTCATCGCAGCCCTTCAGCGCCGTGCTCCAGTCCTTACTGCCCGGGGGGCCGCGCATTTTTCCCCGCCGCGAGCGCCCGCTGTTCAGCACTGTGGTGCCATCGGGTAGCGTGGTCACGGTGCAGTACCGTGGGTAGCCTTTTGATGACACAAAGTTTTTCGCTCTCTTGGAGCCGTCAAGGAGCTTCTGAGTGGGCATTCCCAGGAGTTCGATGATGCAGGCAAGCTGGTCAGCTTCATCTTCGCCCGGCAGCAGGGGGTAACCAGTGAGCAGTTCGGCAAGGATACAGCCCAGAGACCACATGTCGATGGGCATCCCATACCTGGAGCCTGGAAGAGAAGAAAGAGGGTCACCATCAAATCCAGCCTGTGTCATTATTGGCTAGTCGGTCAAACAAAAAGTAAAGCAGTCACATTCAGGAAGTCCAAAGACCGTTTCCTGCGATGAACTGCTTTCAAGAGTTTCCTGAAACATCAGAATGCAAGTAATAATAACTATATCTATTATTAAATTGCAAAGATAACTTGATGCACATTAATTTTAAAGGGAAACGTTCGTTGTTGGTTTTTTTTGTTTTTTTAAGTCGCTGGTTGGTTCTCATTTAAAGTCAGAATAACAAGCTTTTATTCTGTACATTATCTTAAAAGTGAAAAAAAAAAAAACCTCTGCTGTCAGAGCTCAAAAGCGATGACTAGTTTGGTTAAAAACCTTTTTTTAAAAATTAAATACGTAATTTTATATATATTTTATTACTATTTATTTAAAATGTTTAAATCAGTTTCCCTAAATTCAGTCTTCTTCTATATTTTTAATATTATTTTTTATTTAATGGCTTTTATTCCTTTATTGAGTAACTTATAACGTGCCAGTTTATTTTGTCTTCCATATGCGAAAGGAAACGCTGCTCTCAGTTTTCTCAGTGTTTTTCTTACCCAGAATAACCTCCGGTGCTCTGTAGAACCTGGACTGGATGTAGGTGTAAACCCTCTGATGTTCATAACAGCTGGAACCAAAGTCTATGACCTGAGGAGAGAAAGAGAAGCAGTTTGAAAGGGTCTGTGAAGTGAAGAAAGGGGATTTTCCTCTGATTTGTTTACAGCAGCTGACCTTGATGCCGCTGCGTCCCTGCTGCTTCAGTAAAATGTTCTCGGGCTTGAGATCGCAGTGGATGATGCGATTCTTGTGCAGTGCATCCAGACACTGTAGGATGGAGTGGGCAAACTTCCTGACCAGCGGGAGGCTGAAGCCCTGAAACTTGTTCTTCTTGATGAGCTCGTACAGGTTCATGCTGAGGAGCTCGAAGGTCATGCAGATGTGGTTTCGGAAGGTGAAGTTCTCCAGCATGTGAATGACGTTCATGCTCGAATCCTTGTCCTGCTTCTTCAGGTGCTCCAGGATGCGGATCTCCTCCGCTGCCTGCCGGTGGAAGCGCTTCTCGTTGCGGACCATTTTCAGAGCCACATGTGTCTGAGTCTTGTGGTCAAAGGCCTTCACCACCTGCAGGAGGAAAAGGAAGAGCATGACGCCGTCATTAATCTTAGATTAGATATTCTTGATGTCAAAAAACAAAAAAACAAACAAAAAAAAAACAAAAAAAAAAACCCCAAAAAACCCCCACCAACTAAAGTCTCGGAATAGAGTATGCAAAGATATTTTTAATATTCATAGTTTTCCTGGTTCTATTCTACAACTGTTATTTCTCTATTAAAAAATTCATCTTAAAATTAAACATGAAGACTCATAACCTGATAACTAAAAGCTCCTTTTGTCGTGGCATTCCTTTATAAAGCAAACAAAGCTCAGCTGCTAAGCTGTGTAATAACCATCTCTACTGTCTTTGCTACAAACTACAACATCATCTGGAATCTTCTGCAGGCATTAAGGTTAAAAATTATTACCACAAAGACGCTAAAACTTGTCATCACTCTTAAAAAGTCAGGAACTAAACATAACCGCAAATAAAATTTAATAAAAAGTCAACAAAAATAATCTTAAAGAAAAAAAAAAAAGGAAAAAAAATTCAGAGACTAAAAAAAACAGGAAATTAGGGGGGGGTCAGCAGTCATACCTGTCCAAAGCTGCCCTTGCCGATGACCTTCAAGACTTCATAGCGATATGCAATGTGGTCATGTGGTACATGGATGTAAGACCCCTGATCATCGTCATAGCCCCCGTTGTTGGCTCCACCGAGGACCCCCTGCCTCTTCTTGGCATTCTGGCCAACAAAATACACTGAGGAGGAAGCAGATGATTGATCAGTTATTGGTGGTTCTCTCCTGTCAATACACCCGACCTCTAATCAATCAGAACGACCATCTGCAGGCGGAGTGGTTAGGGACACTCACCCTCGGGATAGCTGAACATCTCGTGTTGCTCGAATGACGAAATTTTGGACATGAACTGCTTCATGGCCTGCTCCGGGGTCATGGGGTTGACCTTCGGCTTGCTGTCCGTCGACTTGTTGGAGGCTGCGCTGCTCTGGCGGTGGTGGTGGGCAGGCTCTGACGTCGAGGTCTGCCGGTCTGGCAGCGGCAAGCCAGGTCGGGACGAGCTGATTGGAGCCAGCCCATTGGGCTGGGAGGTCAGCACCGGGCGTTTGTTGGTGTTCTCCTCATAGAGCTGAGTGACATGGCCCTGCGACTGCGATGACAGCTGGACGGCATCCGACATCGCAACTTTAGAGCCTCCCTGACCGAAAACAGAGGGAAATATTGGCTAAAAATAAGAGAGAGTCCTCTGCAAGTTGAGCCGAGGAAACCGAGGTTTATTTAAAAACAGTAACTAGCAGGTGGCCACTTTATGACCACTTATGTCGTCTTTGGTTTAAGTTTAGATTCTGGGACTTTATTTTTCTCCTTTTAATTATTCATTTTCTGATGCGTGTCATCCAAATATGGACCTGGACGTGCGCTCTCAGAGAAACGTGGATAATTAACACCCAGAAATGAGTGAATTAGACAAAAACTATTCCCGGAAAGATGAACTGTGTCCGGGAAATTATCCCCCTCTGATTAACAGGCGCCTCCGTCTCCGTGTCTCCCTTTGTCTCCTGCTCACTGAGTCACTCCCCGTTGCTGTGGTGACCAGCACACCTGGGTCCTTTCAGATAACAGAGGTGCTTTCTCACACTCACACACACACACACACACACACACACACACACACACACACACACACACACACACACACACGGCAGAGCGGCTTGGTTCAAAGACCTGGTGCTTAACACAAAAACACAGTAAGTGTGTGTTCTCGTGACCCGGCAGCTGAGGACACGGTGGCACAAACATGAGGATGAAAATCAGGAGATGAAACACTCACACAAACAGGTTTGTGTGTGTGTCTCAGCAGCTACAGTGACATATAAGATGACATGTGGCTCTGCTGACTCCTCCCTTACCTGACCACACCTCGACTCAGTCAGCCAAATGTTGCTTCTTTCCTTCAAGGATTTCCATTATTCATTAATCTGCAGATTATTTATTTTTATTATTAAACATACATAAAAAAGCTAGGTGTAATATTTCCATGTTTTTAAATGGTTTTATATAAGAGGGCTGGGAAATGAGTTCTTTCAGGTGAAAGGTTAGCCACTGGACACCCATCTTGAATTGTGTCCAGGTACATATTCAGGCAGTTATTTTGAAGAATAATCAACATTTCTGTTCATTTCAATCGTTACTGAGAAATAAAAACTGCCGGTACAGAATTATCAGTCAACTGTGATTAAAGAATTTGCCCCAATATAAGATTTTATTTCTTCCAGGGTTCACTTGTCGTTAGGTTGCCCTCATTAATATAATGCAATAAAATTCTTAATGTTTTTATATGCTGAGCTCTAATTTTATTTATTTTTTCTTTTGTGTACCATATTTTTCAGACCATAAGGCACACTGTATTTAAGGCACACTAATGCAGGTAAATTACTTGAGGCTGGAAGATCAGTTTCTGACAATTAATATTTGCTCCTTGATTAAACATGTGACTTTTTCCAAGTGATAAGAAGCCTCCGATTTGCCGTCCTGGACATCAATGTTAATGTCTGGTAAGAGATTCCACTGACGTGCCACAGGAAACGTCATTATCGTGTACAAAAGTGGCGATAAAATAAACAGAGCAAATAAATGATGCATTATTTCTTTTATAGCATTAGTCTTGTGTGTGCGTGTGTCTGCTCTTCACACCAGCCTATAAACCATTTAGCTGTTTAAAGCATCCTGGCACAGGAGGCTATTATTAGCCATGTGGCTGCAGCAGGCTGGTGCACAGAAGTGCTGCTTCTTGGCGCTAACAGTATGCTAACACGCCAACACCGACAGATGACTTCACCAGCTTATTTCTCCCAACGATGAGCCAAGATGAACGGGACAAAACCCTGAGCTGCAGAATCTGAATCAAACTCAAAAAATCACGACCTGCACGAAGCTGCTGACCACAAAGGTCTGAGCAGAACATCTGCCGCTAATCTGTTCATCACTTTTTCTGTTATTCACCTGCTGATGACTATCAGAATAAAACCATGTACCTGAGGCACACTAGCAGACTTAATGTTTATAATTAAACTGGATCAGATTCACATTCTTCTTGGTAACAGCTTCACAGTTACGGTATTTATTTTAAAGTAGGCATTGGTGTAGGGCTGGGCGATATGGCCTAAAATTCATATTGCGATATAATTTGAAGCACGTGCGGTAACGATATATATCACGATATATTATTTTCTTCTGTATAACATATTTTCCACACTATAAGGCACACTTAAAATCCTTTAATTTCCTCAAAAATCGAGAGTGTGCCTTATGTATGAATGCTGGTTGTGCTTACTGATCTCGAACTGATTTTGGCGTGCAGAAATCTGTTAAAAAATGTTTTAGTACAACTTTGGTAAGCCGCACTGCTTGATGGATTGTCAGAGCATTACGGCTGCCGTAGTGAGGAGCTTCGCAGAGCAATCTGGGTCCAAAACTCCGTCCACTTCAGGTCCCAAAGCCAAACGAACACTAAGAGTTAAAAACGGTCTAAATTCTTTCATCTTTAATTAAATCATCAACGTTGCTGCTTTATCGGGTGTAACAATTAAGTTTTACATCCATGAAAACAGAATTTATTAAATTTAACGGAGTTAGAAGTTAACAGGAAGTTAGCTCGCTAGTTTCCACCTAAACATCTCATACCATGTTCTGACTGAGAGATTTTTGAAACTAATTAAAACGTACAGCTCTGCTACCACTTCCGACATAAATGAAGACAGAAAACTAAACAGCAGTGGCGTTTGCAGGGTTACTGAAGTTGGACTACCTGGTATATAATGTTGTGCTACGTGATTGCTAGCGACACAGCTATGTTAGCATAACATTAGCACAGTGAAGCTGGAGGATGAACGCTAACTTTTTTCCCCCACTCAATAAAAGTTAACGTGACAGATTCTGGTGGTCAGGGACAAATGCAATCGCATAGCAGAATGCTATACACGGGCCAAACTTCAGTCAGGAGAACAACTGAGATTATTCATCCACAATACGAGGTTAGTTATTAATATACTGCAACAACGCGGGAATAGAACAGCTGCGAGAGAATTCAACATTAATGAATCAATGTTACGGAAGTGGAGGAAGCGCAGTTTTTGGCTTTCCCCATATTTCAAAAGTGCTTCATCTCTTTACTATGACTGTCGCCCGCCATAATTTGCAGATGATAATGGTTTTAGCCGCGGTGTCACTACCCGATCCGTACCGGAAACCCGATCGGTACCCCGCATGCGCAAATCTTACGTCACTTCCTCTCTTTGCCAACATTGCGACATTCAATATATTTGAATGATACTGTTATCGCCCAGTTAGCTCCTAGCATTTCTCAACAGCTCTGCCTCCTTTTCGACTGCCCGGGACATTTAAACAATGGATAATCCGTATACAAAGAAATTCATGCTTTTCTCCTCAACAGAGAGCGTTCCCCGATTGAGCAACAGCGCCGTAAAATAAGAAGAATGGCGCCTAATTACAGAGTTAATAATGCAGACTTTGTAATATCTCACGTGTAGATTCATCAGCCAGATGAAGTGTTTACTGACAATTGACAGTGATAGCGGACATCATCATCACTATTCCAACAATCCTCTCCTCACAGACAAGCATAAACACACTCGACTATCACTAAATCAGATTTAACACACGTTTGTAATGACGATAATTCAGTTTATAATAGGGTTTATTCGCTCGGTCAGCAGGTGGCGGTATCCTCGTACACTGGGGAGTAAACTGCCATTAAACGAATAGAAGAAGAAGAAAACATCTGCACATGCGCGGTACGGATCGGGTAGACCCGATTTGTACGGTCAGACTTTACACATGCGCAGTAAGGATCGGAGAGTCCTGATCCGTAACTTTCTTTTTATTTTTCGTTTTTGTCTACATTGTACTGAAATGCTTCATTATTGCAAACATTTTAAGATATACTTGTTATTCTTAACATTTTAACAGATACTCTGACTCATAACTATCGTAAAACGCTACGACCGGAAGTAGAAACCTTTCACGCATGCGGGGTACCGATCGGGTTTCTGGTACGGATCGGGTGGTGACACGCTGCGATGCTTTCGACCAAAACAGGCACAGCTTGATGACATCATCAACATGCGCGATAGAGATTTTGACTATAACGCTCTATCGTTAGCCAAATTTATATCGTTTCTATCGTATATCGTTTATGTCGCCCACCCCTACATTGGTGTAGTTCATCCACTTCCTTTAATCTCCTGATTGGCAGCCTCCCACAAACAGAAGATCTGAACAGCAGGAGGAGAGTGGAGCTTCTATTCAGCTCAGCAGACTGCTCAATTTTAATTTTCATGTGTATTGTAAGGTAAAGAACCCCAATGGTCAGGTGACTGCCTGTGAGCAAGCACTCTGTGATGGTGGAAAGGAAGAACTCCCTATTAACAGGAAGACACTGTTGGAGGGGAAGCCATCAACCCCGATTTGTTGAGAGCGGAAAGAGAATAGGGAAGAAAAAAAAAAAAAAAAAGGAGAACCACACAGTAAAAGAGGATATAAACT
Organism: Astatotilapia calliptera; assembly: GCF_964374335.1. Lineage (NCBI taxonomy): Eukaryota > Metazoa > Chordata > Actinopteri > Cichliformes > Cichlidae > Astatotilapia > Astatotilapia calliptera. The sequence continues at coordinate 20,727,663 of NC_137438.1, forward strand.
AGTCTGAGGTACTCAAATGACCTTATTAGTGACATTCCCTATTCGTGACATCACACAGAGCCAAGAGCAGATAAACAAATATAAAATAATTGCCCTTTAGGGATAAATAATGACTTTCTGATTCTGATAGAGCGATCTGAATGACTTCTGCATGCTACCATCGTTGTTCAAAACCTTGTTAGGCAGCTTTTTTTCAACTTTTTCTATCATCATTATTATCCTGCCCTTGCTCTGTGGTTCATCCTCTGTGCTGATAGACTACCGAGTCTCACCTGCGTTCACATAAAGCCAATTAGGGCGGCGCATGGCTTGCTCTCTCCCCTCGCTCCCTGACAGCCTGCTGCGTGCAGGGTTCATAGTCTTTTTCTTCTTCCGTTTGTTTTACCAGGCGGCTCTTTGAAAGCTTTTGTATAATAAGGGCTTCCTAGAACTGCAGCAACACTGTCACCTCAAACATTAAAAGTAGGTAAAGCATAATTGGCCTAGTTGGAAGAAAAATTTTGTATTTTGGTAAAAGAAAACACAGTTTGAGTACTAATTTCATCAAAGCACATTTACACAGTTTGTGAATTTTGGTTAAACCTAAATGAGCAAACTACTCACAGTTCATCTAAGTTTTAAAGATTCTGAGATCAAGAGGAAGAAGTCCAGATACTTAGGCATGATATCCGCTTTATGCTCTTCACATGTGTTATTTTGAACACAACAATGACAAAGAAGTGAAAATAATAAATGATAAAGCAGTGTGCAGCCATACCGTCAAATGATGGTGGTTACTGTTGCGAAGTGGGGGCAGGGCGGCAGGCGACGTGGCCTGAGAGCCGTTGTGACCGGGAGAGTAGACCGGCTCACCCGTTTTGCCTGAAAGAGTGAGAAAAGATGATTATATGACAGCTTTGTTATTGTCATGTGTGTTTTAATGCCTTTTACATCATAAAGACCAATGCCTGTGTTTCAACTAGTCCTGCTTGGACAACAAACAAACAAACAAAAAAAAAAAAAAAAAAAAAAGAAAAGAAAAGAAAAAGAAAAGAAAATGCTTGGAAAAAAAAAAAAGTTTCTTAATTTGAGTGTTTTAGCCTCAGGAGGAAGCCAAGATGGATTTTTTTTAAGTCATAGATGGGAAACCTGACGAGTTACACAACCTTTATTGGGCAGTATCACGAAAATGAAGACTAAAACTGTGGTTTTAAGAGGTTTTAGACCAACTCAGCACTGTGCTGTCTACGAAGATAAAATTAGCTGAATTCACACCATGGTGGAGGAATGGGAAGAATGGAAAAACCTCCAGTTATTCCAGCAGCACAGGAGCTACAGTTATTAACTAAATATCTTGAAACAATATCTGTAAACATTCTACAGACGCAGCTTCACATATGTGAAGATCTGCTGATTTTTATGCAGTTTTTGCAAGAAAAGTTAATCTGTAACTTTTCTTGCAAAAAACTGTCATAAAAATATCACCATTTACTTACTTATTTTTAAATCTGAATTAGCTTAGTATATCATTTTCAATTTTTACCTACTTAGACATGCTGATAAAACTGATAAAACTCAAACAGCTTAATGCCCCAGTTCTCAATTTTAAAGAAAGTTATCTGCATTTGATAAGAGCTGTACGAATAAACTTAACTCTTAATCTTCTTTTTTATTTCCTGGAACAAGAGAAATCTGACTCCACAGCTTTTTTCTGTGATGCTGTAGTCTTTGACCTTGTGTACATTTCCTGTTTGTATTGTACCATCTAATCACTGCACCAAAAACCCTTTTCACGCTGCCACAAGGTAACAAAGATGATGTTCTTCTGGTTTTTGCAGTTGAATTGCTGCGAGTAAACTGCTTCTAACATTTATTTTTATTTAATTGTTATCCAATTAGCTAATCACACAGCAGCACCCCAAAGCACTCAGACATGGTCAAGATGACCTGCTGAACTTCAATCAGGAAAGCAGTATTTACTCAAATAACCACTCGTTACAACCAAGGTATACAGAAGAGCATCTCTGAATGCAAAACACGTTGAAACTCGCAGCAGATGAGCTGCGGCAGCAGACCAGCTGCGGCAGCAGACCAGCAGATCTTTCGCATCCATTGCTTTAGATCCTGGGATGATTTGTTGCTTTTTGAGATCTTTTAGGCTACTTCACTTTATCATACAGGTTCTATTTAAGCAATTTAATAATTCAACAGATCTGGCAGAAATCAGACAATAAAAGTTAATTTATGACTTAGAGGGGGTAATTACTTTTTCACATGAGATGAGTTAGCTTTGGATATGTTTTTTTTTTCTTAATGAATGAAATAATCATTTAAAAACTGCATTTTGTATAGCGATCGAAAATGTGGCGTCATTTCCAGGGTAAAACCGCAAAGGATTGTGGGTACAAGTGGCTAGCGCGCACAGGCTTTTACAAGACAGCAGTCACACCGAGATAAACAGACACAAAAAATGGCAAGAAGCTGTTGTATTATTAACTGCTATAGCCAGTCGCATGACAGCCACTGGAAGCCAACGGGTAAAGCAATTTGGTTTTTATCGGATTCCTTCGTGGAAGAAAAATTGTTCAAGTCATGTTTCCGAAGTCACGAAGAGGCAACGGAGGGCTTGGATTGCGGGGTAAATCCCGAAATGCACAGTGGTACAAGAAATCCCTTTCACTGGAAAAAGCGACTGTCGCTGCCCCCTCTCTCTTCCAGTACTCCAGAGCGAAGATAGCCTTTTCGTCAAGTCTGTCTTTGTACGGACCTGCCGTGTTCTCCTTTCATTTTGTACATAACTGTTTTCAGAGCAAATAAAATGCAGGTAGGGATTAAAACCGCAGAATTAACGGTTACTGGTGCTGGAAATGCTATTTTTGTCCAAGATTAATTTGGTACCCGAAACATGTAAAGGTGACGAATGTGTAAAAACTTTGTGTTGACACATACACAAACATACACATGTGCCAAAAATAAACCTGTGGGAAACACTGCAGTCTGTACAGTACCATGTAAATACAGCATAAGAAAGCTTGAAGTGGCTGAAAGCTTAGCTACCAGTCCGCATGTAAACAGCTCATTGACCGTCCTGCTAAATGCCTTCAAATAGCTCTGGACTGGACTGACCCAAAGCAATCCTGTTCATTCTGGAGTCAGTCCTATAGAGTCTAAGGAGGATGAAGGTTTTAATTTAGCCTCGTAATCTCCAACACAGTGCCTACCTCTCTGCCTCTCCCTCTGCAGCTTCACCTTCTTTAATAGCAACATGACGACAGCAACACGATGCACGGGTCAGAGGTCACAGTGTCTTCTTAACTGAAGAGCCAAAAGTTTAAACAGCCGCTGGGTGATAAAGCATGTTGGACTTTAAACAAGACACTTATCAGCTTTTGCCGCTGTCAATGGTTCACGGCCCGACTCAGAGTGACGACGTGAAAAAGGAGAAGCAGGAAATCAAAACTCAGCAACCAGCAGAGTCTGTTAACTTAAGAACTGCCTCTGAGGGAGCAAAGCAGTCACTTTCACATCACTTTTAAAGGGGAACCAGTGATATAAACAAGAGCAGGCCAAACATTACCACATACTGATTGCACAGGGTTAATACGCAGATTTCAAACAGCTCTGACCTGAACCCCCGAAAACGGTGACAGGACTCCAAGGAGTTTAAAGGGAAAAGGTGTCTAACAACAGTCAAAGTTTTCAAGTCTTCTCTGCCACTTTGGGTCGTTCACGGGAAACGTAACTAATAAATGAAAACATAAAGCAACAAAGAGAAGTTCAGTGGCTGACTCTTCTCGCCTCCACACAGCCAATCAGGACTTTACGCTGTGAGCTTCAGATTGTGTTTCAGGAGGTTATAGACACAAATGCCTGCAGCACAGATGGACGTGGTACAGGATACTTCCATGTGCTACCTGGGAAATATCACATGTAGATGCTCAACTTTCTCAGGATAAAATATTTTTAAAGCCTCATTCTGAAGTAAAATCAGCATTTATCAGATTTCACAAGTAAAGTTGGTTTCAACAAAAACAGCCCAAACTCTGTTTTAGATGGCTGATCAGTAAGCTAACCCACCCATTATGTTGAGTCGTGCCTGTGAGCTTATTTCTGTAATAATTCAATCATCGGTGAATCAGAAAGCTCCAGATCATTAAAATATTTTCCGAACAGCTGGAAATGAAAATCAGAATCTTCCGCTGGCTCGTCATGGAAACAATAAATGGATAAACAAAGAGGACCCTTGCAGGCCACCGTCCGGTGACTTTATGTGTCGGTGCAAGTTGAAGCAGGCAGATGGACCGTACTGCTGCTCTCCGCCTCTAATCCAAACTTAATCCCGCTAATGAGGATGACATGGAGGGTGAGGCAAAACCACATCGGCAAGCCCACAAGGCATGACGCAGGACGCCGAACAACTGCATGATGAAGTCGGAGACTGTGGACTAATTTTTGTTAGTCCAAAACTAAAACTTTTATGTCACACTGGGATTTTAAAAAGCCGCCATTTTTGCCTATTTGATTACATTTTATTGGAAAAAACTTTTAATCAGTTAGCCAGAAACACTGTAGTCAGATCAGGGCTCTAGACTAACTTTTTGCCACAGTTGCACTGTTGCGCCCAACTTTTTTTTTTTCCCCCCTTTCTTAGGTGCACCAGCACAAAAGTTAGGTGCAAACAAATTTTTCATCCGCATCGCTTAACACCGCAGCTTTACACATTCCTTTTTTTTTTTTTTTTTTTTTTTAAATTGCTGTCCATACAGAGAATATTGATTTCTAAATGATTAATAATCTTGTCAACTAGGGCTGCCACAAATTATTATTTTGATAGTTGATTAGTCACCAATTATTTTTGCACTTAGTCGACTAATCAGATCATGCATCCATTGGACATAAAACGTACAGCTTATTGCACCAGCATGCATCTGCTCTTATATAACTATCATTAGTTTACAGCTTTAAGTGTTTAAGGTATGTGCTAACTAAAAATAAAGACAAGATGATGGTTTATTAAATTTTAATGACAACTGCAGATTGTTTCGGTGGAGTTTAATAAACTCAGCCGTCTGCTCCTTGCTATCTAAAATATAACTGGACAATGGGAAAGAGCTGGATGAAGAAATCACTGAGAAGGTGTGGTATGAAACATGGAAAGAACATAAGAATACAACTCAATCATTAAAGTGGAGAGAATTCATCTGGAAAAATCAAATTTGCTACTTTATTACACCTAAGATTAAAAATAAACAAACCAATATACAACAAATGGCCTGTATTTATATAGCGCTTTACTAGTCCCTAAGGACCCCAAAGCGCTTTACATATCCAGTCATCCACCCATTCACAAACACATTCACACACTGGTGATGGCAAGCTACATTGTAGCCACAGCCACCCTGGGGCGTACTGACAGAGGCGAGGCTGCCGGACACTGGCGCCACCGGGCCCTCTGACCACCACCAGTAGGCAACGGGTGAAGTGTCTTGCCCAAGGACACAACGACCGAGACTGTCCAAGCCGGGGCTCGAACCGGCAACCTTCCGATTACAAGGCGAACTCCCAACTCTTGAGCCACGATCGCCCCCAACAACAGTGTTGGAGGCTGTGTGGATGGGATGAACCAGACCATACACACATTTTCTGGAAATGCAGAAACATTCACACTTCCTGGGTCAAAATTCACTCAGCTCTCTGTGATATATTAGTTACATAATTCCCAGAACTTGCCTTGTTTTGTATCTAGGATACTTGGAAGGTACTGTAGATGTAAAGGATCGTTACTTGGCTAAGATTCTCCTTTCAACAGCAAAGAAGGCCATCACCAAAAACTGGCTTAAGACAGAGACACCAGGAAAGAAGCAGTGGAGGACATTATGGAGATGGAGAACTTTACATATAAACTGAAACTGACGGAAGAACACTTTTTGAAGGACTGGGGGGAAATGGCTAACGTACAACAAAAAAAAAAAAAAAGCTGAATGAAGATGGACATACAAAAAAGAGGATTTGAAATGAATGATTGAAATGTTTGACACCGCAGGTAGGGTTGCACGATTTTGCATAAAATGAGAATCACGATTTTTTGGCTTAGAATTGAGATCACGATTCTCTCACGATTTTCTTTTCCAGTATAAATATTTATTGCACTTATTAACTGCACATCAACTCCATAACAGTTGAGACTGAACATAAAAACAATAAATAAACATTAAAAACAACAAATGTCTCACGTTTTTCTGTTGCTGCAAAATGTTGTACTGCTTGAAATCCCGTCTCCACCGTTGCTCGACACTGCGTGTATAGAGCAGGTAGTGCAACAAAATAATAGAAAAATAGTTGCTGGACGGCACTGTGTAGCGTTTGTCTAGGGTGTTGATCATTTTCCTAAATCCCTCGTTTTGCACAGTGTTGATGGGAGCCATATCTTTGGTCAGGTGATAAGTGATAGCCTCCGTAATTTCTTTGTGCCTGTGAAAGTTCGACCTGTATAGGGAAGCGCTGTATAAGGTTCCTGTTATTGATGTTTTGGTGGTTGACCGGGACGGATTTTCTCCTGTCACTTTCTCGTCATCCCTGACGTGCTCTCCGTTGTTTTTTCCCTGCTAATTTTAGCATCACACCACAGCTTCTGTATCACGTGGTATAAGGCTCCGCCCTTGTCATTTGTTGAGCAGGAAGAGTGAGCGCTTGTTTTCATGCAGATTACGTCCTGGATCAAAATGCGGTACAATCGTCGTCGTCTTTTTTTTTCTTTTTTTTTTTTTTTTAAATCGTCGTAATTTGGAAATGAGATCGCACATAAGTATGAATCGAGATCGCGATTTTCTAACGATTAATCATGCAGCCCTAACCGCAGGCATGTTTCCTTTTTTTTTTTCCAATTATCATTTTTGATAAGATAGTTTGTTCCTTCCCCCCCCCCCTCAAGTCTGTTGTCTGCTTGACGTTTATTCTGCTGTGTAAAAACTATAACTTTAATCTCAGCCAAACCGATTTACTCAGGAACAAATAAAATACTGAAAAAAGCCAAACAATAACATTTTTAAGTTATCTAAGTGACTTGTATATCATGTTTAACCTGAGTAGCGAAAGACGGCGGTGGGTTTGAAAACGATTTGCTGGGAGTCTGGTGTTCTCACCGGCTTTAGTGAGCCTTGAACCCCGGCTAGCCATCGAGCTGGTGGGTAACAGACGTTTTGAAAATATGCGGTGTCTTGATAAACTGAGCAGATATTTCAAGTTTACACAGCTACATCCTTGCCTCAAAATATGTTACACATTTATTTTGTGACCCAGAGAGAATAATAACAGTAATATTAAAACTAACTAGCAGCCGCCATAGTTGAAAATTGAGCAGGGCCACACTATGAATTCTGGGATAGGCTGGGCCACGAAGTATACACCCGACCCATCCTTCAAATCTGGGGAAATCAAGGGCACATTTGTGGGCCGCATTTGTCAGTCTTCGAATTTGGACCGTCTTCGTCGTGTCGCTGTAACGTAATCGGCCTACAAATGTGAGCACAGAAGGATGCGGTTCCTGAATTTGGACACAGCTACGATACCGGACACAGCTTCTTCTTCTGGGTTTAACGGCAGCTGGCATCCTTGTACATGCAGTGCTGCCATCTTCTGTTTCAGTCCGTTATTACACTCTTAAATCCTACTACTTATTCCTGTGTCTTTTGGGATCTTACAAAGCTTCAAACGACGCGTCGACTATTAGTATTCTATGATTTTGATAGTCGACGTAATCGTGACTAGTCGACTAATCGAGGCAGCCCTATTGTCAACACAAAGTTCTCCTGACTACAGTAGCTGTAATGCTCCAACAATCCATCAAGCGGTGCGGCTTCGTAGCTTACCAAAGTCATACTAAAACATTTTGACAGATTTTTGAGCGCCATGTACTACATAAAATCAGTTTGTGGTCAGTAAGCACAACCAAAATTCATACATAAAGCGCACTTTTGAGGAAATAAAAATATTTTAAGTGCGCCTTATAGTCCGAAAAATACAGTGCTGAAAAAGTTATTGTGCTTAAAGTGCTTCAGTGAGCTGAAATTTAAACTTCAAATATCTCAAGATATATAAAATAAACAGATAGTCCAAGTAAGATATTCAGTTCGAAGCTTTTGAGGCACTTTTAATTTTGACTATCTCTGATTGGTTTAGACCACGATATGGGCATAATGTGTGTCTGTTGTTGGCCACACAGAGACTTGCTGAGACTTTTCAATGATCAGAACATAGCATAAGCATAGCAAACAAAAGATCTCCGGTTCGATTATTGGTTACCTGTCATGAGTAAAACCCAATTAGCTTGCAGAAGTGTCCACAGTCTGAAAAAGTTCCAGTAAATGAACGAAGCTGCTGTTTGAAGCCAAAGATGCTAATAAACATGACATCCTCTCTGTTTGAGTCACAACAGCATTTGAGTAATGGCAAACATGCATGACGGTAGGTAACGTTACACTAAAAATACTTGAGGAATGCACCTTACTGTGGAGACAGAGGCGTCTGTCCCCGAAGCATCTCAAACTTTAACAACCTGTTCTGACTGACAGACCAGGCCCTATGGCAGACACAGCCAACCTGAAGAAATACATGCCAGGGCTACCCACGGCCTCCTGCTACAAGCAATTTGAACAAGCTCAAGGCATAATCACAAACAGAGAAAAGGAGCACAGTGGCCAAAGCTACGCTAACAACAAGAATGGACGGTCATACTAGCAGCTAAGATAGCAGGCAGCCACAAAAAACAGCTCAAAGTTTAATATTTGTTTCTTAGTGGAAAATGAAAGTGCTTTAATACTACTGTTATTGTTGACTTTTATCTAAGAAGACGCAGTACAACATGTAAAAGTGACAGATTCAGCCATATTTATCACATCTGGCTCATAAAATATAATAAACAGGAAATGAGCAAAAGCAAACAGCAACAACCAGGGATGACAGAAACTGTACAAAAACACATACAAGGCATTTCATCATGGAGAAACAACGGAGCAAAGAGAGCCCTTACTGCACATTATGACAGCATGTACACGGACAGAAATATACCTCACTGTGAAAACTGTTTTTTCTTGCATATAACCATTTTTGACATCCATCAAAGAGACTATGGATTTTACCCAAAGGAAAATCACCACGACTGTGATCACAAAACGACTTTTATTTTTACATACAGTTTAATTTACTGAAGCTTGAAATACATTTATAAATAAGAGGAAACATACGAGGAAAATGCACTGATGGTTACCCCATTTTTATAAGATGGATAGTGTTTTTCAGAGGTTCAGAGCAGATATTGTACAGCGATACTTTCTGAAGCCGACTTGGAAACAGTTTTAGTTTAGCTGCAATTCATTGCAATAAACTTTGCAAACATTTTTTCTTTTACTCTGAACGTGGACAATTAGATTTAATATTGAATGCCAGTGTATATTTGTTATCAGTGTCTGATTACTTATAATCCATGTCTCTGTCAGGCCTGAAAATACAGAAATCAGCTGACTCCTAATGTTTACTACAACTCTTACTTAACAAATTTGAAAGAAACTTAACCCTTTAAGACCTACCATAGAACCAAGTCCGCCAGAGCTTATATTATATTTTTACATGCTGTAGTGTCATTTTCGGGAGCATTTCAAGTTGATATACATCAATACAACCATTATAGCCCAAATTTTAATAATATGTCTGCATTAAGTCCATAGTAATTACATAAATTGCAAAAAAGTGCAATAAACTCCAAAAAAAAAATTGAAAATCGTTTTTTTTTTTTTTTTTTAAAACATACATTTCTAGTTAGAGAAATTTAAGGGGCTTATCCCTCAAAACTGTAAATAGGGCTGCTCAATTAATCGAATTTTAATCACGATTACGATCTGGACTTTCAACGATCATTAAAAATGACTGAGCCGATTATTAGCCCCTCCCTCATTTATCCGCGACACCTTAAAGGCCAGTCCGTGAAAATATTGTCGGGCATAAACCGGTCCGTGGCGCAAAAAAGGTTGGAGACTGCTGATTAAGAGGAGCCGAGGAAGATCTGAAAGCTAAGCAGAAACTATTTGGAGAGGAGAGTGACTGCCGTTGGTTGAAAAGAGAGGTAAAAAAAAACTTCAGTGGTGTTGCACACTATTTTATATTATTTTTTAAAGTCATTGTTAACCCTTTAAAGCCGGTCAGAGCAGCACGCTCCGTTTTGTGTAACTATTTTTAAATCCCCATAGAACCTGAACCGTGTAAGCTAGCGCAATAATTTGTTTTGCATATGAAACCGGAGGAGTTGTACTTACATCTTATGCCATCAGCTTGTCCTCGGTCATGGTTTCCTTCCACATATAGCTTTGCAAAAATTGCATAAAAAGCGCTTGCAGGAACAAAAACATAATATTCCAGAAACACGCTTTGCCGATCCGATCAGCTGTTCGTAACACTTCCCACAGTGAAACAGACGTCAGTGTGAACTATTGCATGTCCGCCATTTCCTGGCCGAAACCGGAAGTGACGTCATCATAGGATTGTTTTTTCGTTTTTCCTGCAGTATATAAAAATTGGTGTATCTCCAAAATAAAACTATGAAGACACTCAAAATAAATTTCCTGTTGTAAACTATTTTTTGCAACTTTTTTGTATTTAAAGTTTTGAGGGATAAACCTCTTAAATTTCTTCAAGTAGAAATATATGTAAAACAACCAAAAACGATTTTCAATTTTTTTGTAGTTTATTGCACTTTTTTGCAATTAATGTAGTTACTATGGACTTAATGCATACATATTATTAAAATATGGGCTATAACAGTGGCATAGCAAATTGAAATGCTCCCAAAAATGGCACTACAACATGTAAAAAAAAAACAATATAAGCTCTGGCGGACTTGGTTCTATAGTAGGTCTTAAAGGGTTAAATAAATATCGTCAAATAACCGCGATCTCAATTTCAGTGAAAATAATCGTGATTATCATTTTTGCCATAATCGAGCAGCCTTAACTGTAAATACAAAAAAGTTGCACAAAATAGTTTCCCACCACAGGAAATTTATTTTAAGTGTCTTCATAGTTTTATTTTTGAAATACACCAATTTTTATATACTGCAGGAAAAATGAAAATAAATATTACAATGCAAATTTGCAAAAAAACAGCATATGCATCAAAATAAACTATTTCCAGCAGTGCAATTTGAGCTCTAAGCATCCCAGAAATGACAAAGAAAGTCATAAAGTCAAACATAACTTTTAAAAACACCAGTATAGGCTTATGAGGCCCTGATGGTAAAATAAAAATACATTTCCGCGAAAGTGACATCACTTTCGGTTTCGGGCCAGGTAATGGCGGATAGGCGATAGTTCGGGCTGACGTCTGTTCCAACGTAGGAAGTGTTACGAACAGCTGATCGGATTGGCAAAGCGTGTTTCTGGAATATTATGATTTTGTTGTTGCAAGCGCTTTTTATGCAGTTTTTGCAAAGCTATGTGTGGAAGGGAACCGTGACCAAGGACAAGCTGATGGCATAAGATGTAAGTACAACTCCTCCGGTTTCATATGCAAAAAAAATGTTTGCGTTAGCTTACGTGGTTGCAGTTCTACAGGGATTTAAAAATAGTTACACAAAACGGAGCGTGCCCGCTCCGACCGGTTTTAAAGGGTTAAAGTCCTTGCTTCAGTCAGAAAAATAAAATTATCAGCCAATAAAAGCATTAAAAGCAGAGGTTAAATCTGCAGAGCAGCTCAGGCTCTAACTCAGACCATCCAGTGTCCTGCTGGGCTCTCAGCCCTTCATCAACTCTGCAGGGGCTCCTGCAACACGTACTGATAGTGTAACAGGGATCTGTACTGAAGGCGCACACAGCCTGCCTCGATGCGAGCCCGACAAATGCATGCTACCGGAGTGGAAAAGCAGCGCTCTGAATGCAAACTCAACACCGAGCTGGAAATGCCAGAGAGCCGGCAGGCATGCTCGGCATGCTGCTCAACCGGTCGAGTGGGAAAGTCAGCGCTGTGACGCTCAGCAATGTCACAAGCCAGCAGAGGTGCTGGAGATATAAAAGATGTGGGTAAAAAAAAAACTACGAAGCTCCCAAAGTCACAGCATGCTGTCCCTCACAGGGTCCTGTAGAGGACTCACTGATATTTAGTTGAACTTCTACACTATTCCCTACTTTTAACACTGTAAAAATAGTGAGTGAAGTATCATAAAAAACATTTTTTTAAAAACAGACGCCCATGGCTGGGTGTTAATGACACCCAAATTTAGCAGCACATACAGCTGTGGAGTCAAAGTCCCTCAGTTTTGAAGCTGCCGATTGGCTGTTAGGACTCTGGTTGGGCAATCCACTAATGTAGAGGTGTCAAACATGCAGCCCGGGGACCAAAAGTGCTCAGCCAAATGGTCCAACAGAACCTGGGTGGCTTTACAAAGTGTAAAAATTGCAGTAAAGCCATTAATTACTTGTATGTTTTTATCAACACATGCTGCTGTTCCTTTGGTGGTGTGCTAACATTACTATGCAGGAGGGTAAACAAACTGTTTCAGTCATGAAGATGTAAACTGACTTGTACTGCTGCTGTTCAGTCACACATGTGAAGACTTTTCAAACTGTAATTCATCCAAACTCTACTTTTAAAGAGCAGCGGTTAAACCAAGAGCTGGACTAAAGCATCAACCTATCGCCTCAGGAGGCAGGTATGTGCTGGGTATTCATGTTTCTGTTTAATTATGGAAATCGGATGCCGTCATCATACTTATTCAGGCTGCCTCGCCTTTTTTACTTTTCACTTCCCTTTCAGCAGCATCTTTTTATTTTAAAGCCACAAATTCTGCCACATTTTCACTGTTTGGACTTTGAAACCTGATTTCTGGGTAAAATCACCAAGAAAATTAATATCAGAAAATTCACAATTTCACCTATTTTTGCCCTTTAGAAGTCAAAACTAGTCACTTTATGGCACAGACACTCAGATACATGAAGATAAAGACAGGGAAACTGGGAAAACTCGTGTTAAGAAACAAGAATTAAGCAGTAGTGCATTCAAATGGAAAACAAGAACAAATCAGCCCGATGACATCCAAACCTTTCCATTTCAGAATCACTGTTAATTAGCAGCAGCTGGTAAAAACCCACATTAACGAGGTTTGTCGATCTATCTGCGAGAGTGATGATCAGCACTACTTGTAAACAAGCAGCTGTGATGTTTTCAAAGACAGAAACTCTCTGAATGTGGGTATTCTGATAACCAGGCACCATCTGCTTTGACACAGATAACCGAGACAGTTGCAAACTCCGCCCTCCTCTCAAAAGCACCTTTTAAAACCCCGTGTGCTGCTGGAGCAGAGCCAGTTTAACAGACATTTGTCAGCACGCAGCGTCAACACTACGACATCCACCCCATGCTTGTTGGTGTACAGTGAGAAACTGGGACACAGATCTGGAAACAGTGCATGAACTGGCACAAACTGCCAGCACACAGCAGGAAACAGACTCTGATTCAAGCAGCTAATGAACTGATTATAAAGCAGGTGGTTAGACGAGGATGAGGGATGAGCAGGGAAAGCTTGCTACAAGTCTGACAGTTTAAATGACAAAAACAGGACTGTGATCACAGAGTAATTATACTCTGTATCAGTCACTGTTTAAACTTCATTACTGACAGCACATCGCTGGCTTTGAGCAAATGACAGCAATAATATCAGAGCTATGTTACATCTGGCTGCCTGCCTCTGTTTACATCACTGTAACTGAATACAGCAATGTGCAATCAAACTCAACTGCAATGTCTTAGTTCCTAAAGATAGCATAATACATTGCAAAGCATATACTTCATGCTACTACACATAACACCCTTACATTATCCACAAGACAAGCTTCAAATAAATTTGGCACAACTGCCTGACATACACCTTGCTGTATATATGAGGCCTAAAAAGGTTAAATTACCTGTTATTTATTTCATGAAGCACGTGATATTTCTTTTAAATATGTTTATTGTAGAATTAGAGTGAAGATGAGTTAACACTAGGGCTGGGCCATATTATACCGTTCACGGTAATACCGGTATAATGTTAGGCAACGATAGGAAAATGAAATATCGCGATAGAATGGGAGTAAAACGCGCATGCGCAGTGCCTTTGTTTTCATACGCACATGGCCGATTGTTGAGTGAAACAGATGAACCAGAATTGGTTTGTAAAAATGGTGCAACTTCCGTGATGTGGAACTGGTTTGGTGTTTGTCCGTCAGATACACAACAAAGCACATTTTTTTGCAGAACATGCAAGCAGCCGTCGTTATTGTCGTATTTGTCGGACTAAGATGCTCTTAAATCTGGGAGTAATCTGGGTCCTAAACTCCGTATACTTCAGGTCAAACAACACTGCAGCATCACTTAGAGTTAAAAACTGTCTAAATTCTTTCATCTTTAATAAAATGATCAGCATTGCTGCTTTACCAGGTGTAACTATAAAGTTTAACTTCCAGGCATCCATGAAAACAAAAGTTATTACATTTAACGGAGTTAGAAGTTAGCAGGAAGCTAGCGGAAGTTAGCTCGCTAGTTTCGCTAGTTACCTAAGCATGATATAGCATGTTCTGACTCAGAGATTTCTGAAAAAAATCAAACGTACAGCTCTGCTATCACTTCCAACATAAATGAAGACAGGAAACTAAACAGCAGTGACGTTTGTAGGGTTACTGAAGTTGGGCTAGCTGGTATATAATGATGTGCTACGTGATCGCTAGCGACACAGCTATGTTAGCATAACATAAACAGTGAAGCTGGAGGACGAACACTAACACTTTTCCACTTATAAAAGTTAACGTGAAGGTTCTTCATGGTTAGAGACAAATGCAATCGCATGGCAGGATGCTGTAAACGGACCAAACTTCAGTCAGGAGAACAACTGAGATAATCCATCCACAATACGAGGTTAGTCATTAATATACTGCAACAACATGGGAATAGAACAGCTGCCAGAGAATTCAACATTAATGAATCAATGGTACAGAAGTGGAGGAAGCAAGAAGAATGAGTTTAATAAAGTTTGATTTATCTGACTGCTTTGTTTCGCTTAATGTGCCTTATAATCCCGTGCACCTTATGGTCCGAAAAATGCGTACTGCACACTGCAGTTTAATGTTGCAAAGCACCTCTTTTTAACTTCAGTGGATATTATACATGGTTCTGCTCAGGATATGTCAGCCCATTTCTACTGGAAATGCCTTTTGGTTAAACTTTCAGCAAGGAATTTGCATTTGCACTGTTACATTTTTATAAAGCTTTAATGTACATAAAAACCAGCTTCTTGTTTAAGTGAAAATAAATGGAAGGTTGTCTTTTTGCGCTAGTAATGTTGTGGAGTTGTATTTTGTCTCGCATCAATTATATCGTCGGTTATATCGTTATCGCAAATTTTCAAATATATATCGTGATAAATATTTTTGGCCATATCGCCCTGCTCTAGTTAACACAGTTTGAAATAAACTTGTGAAAAACAACTTAACAGTAACAATAGTTGGGTTGTTATGTAAAAACAAACAGAAACAGGCAGCACAACAAAACCTAGATATTATTACCAAAATGAGGTATATGCCAACACCAATCAAGGAAGTCAAAAGAACTACTACTACTGTGCCAAGTTAATAAGAGCAAATCTTGAAAACAAGAAATACTCGTTTCACCTTGCACAACACATCCCTACGTTATCCTCAGATGCCATAAGGACGTACATACATGCATGTGTATGTATACACATACATGTGTATATATAGCCTGTTTCAGTTTAAGCGTTGTTTTCAATAAATTGCATCCTCAAAAAAATGTTTTGTCTCACTCCCATTTCTTCTTGTTGAAGCTCTACTTGAAACCTTGTTAAGATCCAACAATGCAAAATACAAATCCCACCCAAGTGATCTTAAACTTTTGTCTGGGACTGTAGTTTGTGTATGTGATTCTACTCTTAAACAAGGGTTGTTTGAGACTGGTGTGACTGTTACTAATGCTCAAAAAATCCCACAAGGATTTTTTTGTTTTGTGCTACCAGTACGATAAAGAGTAAAAATAGTATGGTCCACAGTACACGACAGTAAACAACACAGTCAAAATAAAATTGCCACAGGTGACCAGTAAGGGCCTTATACTATGAGAGACTGCAGAAATTGTTCGATTTACAACACTGACAAAAAAAAACAAAACACGAAAAGTAAAAATGAAGTTAAAGGTGTAATTTTTACTTTAAAGGTAAACCTCCATTTACATTTTGTGTCGCACTTTTCAGCGTTTTAGCAGCTGGATGAAATTTGTACACAAGTCAATTCATTTCCACTGAAACTGTGACTGCAGCAATCACAAGTTTTTTGCACACTAGTCGGGGTCTTTTACCCTAGCAACAGGTGAGTTGCCAGGGGACCTACGTGACTGACTTTAGCGATCATTTTTCCAACGATTGCCATAAAAATCCACAAATTGCTCACAAAAATGATATTCATTTTCCACCTCACAACTGGGGTGATCGGGGACTTACTTGATCCCTTCCCTTAGTTATCACACATCTAGAATGGTGGATAAGTTAAGTCACATGGTTAGTGGTCAAGAGTCTCCAAAACCTCAATAAGCAAAACATAAAGCCTGTTTTCCAAAACCCAGTAACCCTGGTTATCACCTTGTCAACCAAGCTAGTTGCTGAATAGTTCCCTAGGTAACCCCTCCTGTGGCTACCATTAGCTTTTACATCCATGTGTGTATATTTAAGGCCCATTTTCACTAGCCAAGATTAGACTACCATTTTATATCACAGTGTGAATTGGTACCTCGCTAACCAGGCTAGCTAACAACTTCCTAGCTCAAATATAAACACATTTTCCATGAGCAAAAGTTAGAACTCCATTTAATATCATGATGCTAGCAAGCGCTAACATCAGCTAACAACTCATTAATATTTTTAAATGCCTTTTCAGCACCCTATTTAACAAGAAAGTAAATTGTACATATTATACATTTGCTCCAAAATAGGGTCACGTCCTTAAACAAACAAACAAACAAACAAACAAAAACAGCAACAAAGGTTTAAAGTAGTAGAGTATTAAAGTAGCTAACCAAGCTAACAATTTCCCAAGTCTGCCCCACATCCGGTTTCAAGAAAACATCTAAATGGGCCAAAGCTGTGGCTTCAAAACAGCAGACCAAAAACCAGCGGCTGTCTATATCCAACATGTCCAAAAGTCTATGAATACACCAGCCAAAAATAGCATCAGTGTAAATAAAGGAGTTTATGGCTAATAAAGCTTCAAAATAACCACTATGGCCAACCTTCAGGCTTCAAAACAACAGTCCACGCAGAAATGGATGGCTACGCCCTTTAATCTGTTTATACCATAAGTAATTTCTGCTGTGACTTCCTCACACTAACAGCATTAATGCAATGCTAATATACCAATCAGGCTCATCACGCAAAATGAAACTGCCTCCAACCATCAAAGTATTTATTGACATTAAGTGTATGATAAAAAAAAATAAAAATAAAACCAAGCACAATCGTCAAACCTCTGGAGAGAGAATTAATCTCGTATTAATGGTTCAAACACAGACGCCAGGAGTGTATGAAGAGCTTCCATGCTAGCACAAAGCCACTGAATCCTTATATGAATATAAAGGCAGAATATCAGCTGTAACGCTCAGCGTGAGGCTGTCAAGCTCCTTAAGATTTTAGGAAGTGATAGGAGGGGGAAACCATACCTTTAATGTGGAGCATACCAACTGACCTCTGACCGAAGATTTATTTCTGTCCGTGGAGCCGGAGGCCAAGAATTACCCGGCAACGGAAAACACGCAAAACACACAGAAACCAGCAAAGCTAACATCACACACAGGGCACCAGGAGAGCCAGGACACCGAGGAGTAGCACGGTGACAAAGGCAGCTTGACGGAGAGCAGAAGGAATAACCGAGCAAGAAGAGACTGTGGGAAAAGCTACTGCTGCTGTCACTTCTCATCTGTTTGCTAAAAATTAACCTGACGGACAGAGCTGATTTTCCTTCCTTCACTTCTCCCGCTGTCAGCCCAGCTAGCTCCCAGCTTTTATGCTTAATTTAAAGAGCAGAGACCGAAAAAGGCGAGCCTGGAGGGCTGCTCGTACTGGAGCCACTTAGCTAGCACAGTCCCCAGCCCTCCCCGCTCTGCTCCTCCGTGTCTCACTCACTACCTGCCGTTAAAGACAGCCAGAGAAACACTGGGGCATCTCCTCAACCGTGGCCCGGCTCAGGTGCCTTCTGTCGGATACAAAGGGTATGCTCACCCGTCGGAAGGACCGAGGTTACGGGCTTCTTGGTTAACATGGCGGCCGCTCCTCTCCTCTGGACTCAACTGTGCAGAACACCTCCTCTTCCTCCATTAGCCACCCCTCCTCTTCCTCCATTAGCCACCCCTCCTCTTCCTCCATTAGCCACCCCTCCTCTTCCTCTACCTACTCCTCCCACTTCTCCTCCTCTCGCTCCTTCAGACCCCGAGACAATTAGAGACGCATTAGTGCTTCCATCGCCTCATTTAAATATAAACAAACAAAAACAAATAATAAATTAATTTTGTTATTTATAATAGTTTACTGTTAAATCACCGATATATGTTACAGTAGTAGTAGCAATAAATGATGATGATAATAATAATAATAATAATAATAATAATAATAATAATAATAATAGTAATAATAACGGATTATATTAGATTTTCAAATGATAAATAGTACATTGGTGATGATGAATATTAAACACAGTAATTCATCATGTAAAAAACAAATAAAAATGTAAAAAGATAATGTAAAGAATAAAGAAATATATAAGAAATATAAAATGTGAAATAATATGAGATAATATTGAATATTTCTTCATTATATTCATTTTAAAACATTAATCTAATCTAATCTAATCTATTTTAATTTAATTTAACCTCCTAAACCACCCGAACTCTTCCACGGCATGCATTTTTAATTGACCTAATTTAGCTAATTTTTGTTTCTAAGAAAAATGAGAGCCACATATTAGGATATTCATTTAAAATTTCGATAGAACAGTAGTAGTATAATGTCCTCGTAAGCAATGTTCCCTCTAAGCTGCGTGGGTGAGCAATTGCGCACTGCTGACATGGTCTCTGCACAGAAAATCTGCGTTGGGCGCAAAAAATTAAAATTAATACTTTAACAATTCTGTTTTGCAGTGTTAGTCAGTAAGTGACTGGCTGCTCCCGTATGGGATTAGAACGATGCCACTTTATCCCATAGTCCAGCCAATTCACATTCATATATAGGCAGCTAATCAACGTCGTTGACAGGCTATGACAGCGTCCTTATGTGCCGACACTGTTTTAGCTAGCAAAGCAGCGTGGCTGATGTGGAGTGAAGCCACGTGGCTTCTGATGATGACAAGCCTAATGACAATGTGTACAACCAATGGAGATGTGAGCAGGACAGACCGAACAATTGACGGAAAAGTGTGGACTTTATACCAGTTTTTAAATTGTGTTGATAGGCCACATAAAACCAGAGTTATGATAAAAATATTTGCAATGTTTGGTTTTCTTCCTGAATACTATCGTTGTTTATATTTACTGCAGGAGAAACAAACGGCCTTTTATAAGTAAAACGCTCGAAAGCACTCTTCGCCTGTGAGCAAAAACAACGCCCAAAACCCCCACCCTTTCCTATTGGTCGAAAAATGTACCATGTTGACCAATCAAAAAATGATATGGCAACATGGCATTTGGTTGTTTAGGAAGGGGGGATGTTTTAGGAGTGACAGCGGTGTTTTGAGATGTGAGACATTTGCGACGTTTAGCGCAAATCTTGTGTAGTTAGTGTGTAGTGTAGCCACTGTTTTGTTGTGTGTGTCAGAACAATGAGGCGGCTGCTGAATGTTACAGGTGTTACAGGAGTGATACATCTCCTGTTGTCAGGCCTGCAGGTATCAGACTGTTCTCCTTCATCTCATAGTGGAGAGAAATTATTTTTGGGAGTTGCACAAATAATTTGTGTGGCATCAAATTTGATGCAGAACAGCTGATTGTTCTGTAAATAGTTTGAAATGTTTGTTTAAAAAAACGCCTTGGCTGCATTTTTAGGTAAACAGCTGCAAAAAACTTTGTTGTTTGCATAACTCAGTTACTTTTTTGAAGAAGTAACTATATAATTAATTGCCCAACATTGGTCATTGTTTACTGTATTTTGCAGACAGAGAGTTACAGGACTCTCTCCCAGACCACAGACTCATGCTCATAATACGAGGCAGAGCTTTTTTACTTCCAATAGTGTTAACATACTGCACAGGTCATGAACAACATTTATTTTAAATTTTCATTGTAAGTGGGCTAAAGCAGTTAATTAAAAGTAGTCTAACATAAATGTAAATGCTGTAATTTGATTATTCTAATAAACCATGTAACTTGGATGGATTTGATGCTGGCGTGACCACAGTGCACACATCTGCTGTTGCTCACAGTGGTCCACGGGATCGTTCAGGGAGTTTGTGTGTTCGCTCAGACACATGAAAAATTAGAGGGAACATTGCTCATAAGTGGATATCAGGCCCTTGTAGAGCAAAGTTGAGTATTTTGGTCTAAGTAACCCAAAATGTGATGTCCACATATGCAGTGTAGGGACTAACGCGTTACAGTAACTACGTTATTACTGTGGTAACGAGCACGGTAACTAGTTATTATGCCAAAATCAGGAACGCGTTAATCATTACTGGGATTTATATAGGGTCGTTATTCGTTACTTCTTGCGGTGGCTATCGCAGAGATTCCACAGAGGCCAGCAGGTGGATGAGGGAAAGGGGAGGTAGGAGGAGCAGAGACCCGAGGTGGCCGCAGGTCCGAGTGTCAGGTGAACTGAACTTCAGGTAAGAAGTTATGACCTGCAGTCTATCTGGGTCAGATATGAACCAAGTTGAGGTGGAGTTTATTTTCGTTATGCTGACTTTTTCGTACTAGCTAGCATGATGGAGTTTCTATACAGCTGGGTGGGTGCTATGATGTTACTGATGTTGAACTGCTGGTCATGATAGCGGTTTGGATATGTGGTGAGAGGGAAACATGAAGATGAAACCAGGAGATGTCCTTACTGAATCATCAGAGCTGAACAGGTGATGGAGAAACAGGTTTACCTTTTAGGTGACATGAATGAGTTGAAGGGAAGTTATGAGCTGTTTCTGAGAGACAAATAACCCCAGGATCATTTTTTAGGTAGCTGACAGCTGGTAACTGTGCAGGTGCGGATCTAGCAAAGTGTTGCCAGGGGGGCATGTAGGGCATTAACAGGGAGAGGGGGGCACAAAGAAATACTTTTCTTTCTTATTCTCATTTAAAATGTCTAGCTTTTAAAAAATAATTATCTGAATCTTACAACAAATGATTCATAGATTGATGCATATATACCATCAAAACAGTGTACATCACTGTCACAACAGTGTTTGTTTTCATTCAAAGGCTTTACGATTATTCCTGTAATGGTGGGCCGGTCTCTAGTCAAAATGCCCGGGACGATTTTTTGTCCCAGTCCAGCCCTGTATGCAGCTCATCTGCAGTCTGGTGTTACCTACATCTTCCTATTCGGAGGGCAGAATTTCCGAGTTCTGAGTACAATCGAAAGCACCACGACTGCAGTTTTCGTGTTGGATGTAAAAAGCGTACATGACGCTGTGACGTAGGCTAGAATCATGGCGGCGGTCAACGACGGTCTAGGCGTGGGATTTCTCTCATGGAAATATGGACATTATTTTTTCCTTTCTATTGGTAGGTGGCACAGTGCACTTGTGGCAAGTAAGCAAGCTAGAAGACTGGCAATCTTGCTGGGTATCCAATTACGGAAGCAACACATTAACAAGAGAATTCTGAGTAAAACCAAAGTTACTTTCCCTAGTAACTAGTTACTTTGAAAGTAGCGAGTAACTTGAAGTAACTGAGTTACTTTTGACAGAAGTAACTAGTAATGTAATTAAGTTACTAATTTAAAGTAACTTACCCAACACTGCACATATTTGGACGCCAGGTCCTAGGAGGTTAGCATAATACAAAATATGCACTGTTATGACTGTTATTTCGTCTTCTCATCATCATTATTATCATTAAAAAATATATATATGAACATTTATACTTTATGTATTATTTATATTTTAAAAAAGAAACAACTTGTGTCCATAACTATGTTTTGTTTGTTTGTTCATGTTTTTAATTGGTGTTTTTAGTATTATTTTTCATAAACACAATAAAAAAAATCTAAAGTCCTGGGAATTTGAGGGTTTGGTGCAGTATCTTAGCTGTTACGAGGCCTGTGCTCTTCTGGACAGAGACCTCTGATCCTATTTGGACTTTACCTTCCACATCTGCTCCAGTTGTTCCTTCTGCCCCTGGTACTTTCTCTCTCTCTCTCTCCGTGGCAACAATTTTTTTTCAGTGTATTATGAATACACGGAAGTGTATATGTATAAGTGTAATGTTCTCCTATTTGAAGTTGTGTATAATCCATATTATTGGTAGGTATAGCATATGAGATATATTGTTTATCATGGTATGCTACTTTCACTTTAAATGAGTGATCACTGTCTATGTTACACCTGCACAGTGAGCAGCAGTCTGCTACAGGTCTGTCATAAAAGACAGTGACAGAAATGCGCAATGTTACTCATGTAAACAGAACATTAGAAACAAATCTAAAAATAATCTTGGTCAGATTATGAGATAGTGGGCACAACCTTGTGCACAGCCACCATGTCTTTTACACAGAAGAAGAGAGACAGCCAGACTGAAAGATACTCTTTGTGGTCATCTTTTTTTTTTTTCATTTGGTTGTGCCTTTTTGGAGTCATTGTGTAGCTTGAGTCTATGCAACCAGTTTGTATCTATTCATGTACATTGATGTGCAGCTTTAATCAGAGGTTAAAAATAGATCAGTGAAAAAGAACAAGAACATCCTCGAAAGAGTGTCCTTTATCCTTAAGATGCAGATGGACTGCTGAGTCTTGTCCTGTGGACCCATAGTCAGTAGCATAAACTCAGCCACTTATAACATTGCTAAACACCTTGCTACCATCCTTGCTCCTCTCGTGGGGAAAACCCCACACCACATCAAGAACTCCACCGACTTCACCGACAAGGTCCAGAAACTTACCCTGGATCCAGATGAAACCATGGTGTCCTTTGATGTAGTCTCTCTCTTCACTTGCATACCCACCACGGAGGCTGTGGAGACTGTCAGAAAACGACTACAAGAAGACAGCTCCTTGGAGGACAGGACCAACTTCACACCCGATCAGATTTGCACACTGTTAGACCTCTGCCTCACCACTACATATTTCAAATACAACGAAGGCTTTTACAGACAAAAACATGGCTGTGCCATGGGCTCCCCCGTGTCACCTATTGTAGCCAACCTTTACATGGAAGAAGTGGAAAGGAAGGCTCTTGGCTCTTTCAAAGGAAGAGTACCCAGCCACTGGTACAGATATGTAGACGACACCTGGGTCCTTCACTGCGCACATTAACTCTGTGGATAAAAACATCAAGTTCACCAGGGAAGACACAAAGGACGACTGTTTGCCTTTCCTGGACTGCGCTGTGCACATTGAAGAGAATGGCAACCTCAACATCGAAGTTTACCGGAAGCCCACACACACGGACCAGTACCTCCTCTTTGACTCCCATCACCCTCTGGAACACAAACTTGGAGTAATTAGGACCCTACACCACCGGGCAGAACATGTTCCCTCTAAGCCTGAAGGAAAAAAGAAGGAACACACACATGTAAAGGAAGCACTCAAAACGTGCGGCTATCCTAAATGGGCGTTCTTAAAGTCAGCAAAGAGGCACAGAAAAGAAGATCAGACACCAGCGAGGGAGGATAAGAAGGACAGACGCAACAACATTGTCATCCCCTATGTAGCCGGTGTATCAGAAAAACTCAGGAGAGTTTTCTCCAAGCACGACATTTCAGACCCAGCAACACACAGACAAAAACTGGTTCACCCGAAAGACAAAACGCCAAAACACAAACAGAGAGGACAGATGGTTTGAAAGAGGAGTGAAAGAAGCCATCTATGTCCACTGTGAGCGACCATCTTTGAACAGAGGCGGGGGTTTACGACACCAACTCTCTGCCATCTATAATCCAGTTTTGAGATCCCTTCCCAGACGCCTTAACGCCCACTCACATCCTGGGCCATCTGATCTCAGGAATTCGCATGATAAGGTGGGGCCAGGTTTCACAATGAACTCACCCGAAACTCTGGCTGATTGGGACCCACACCCAGTTTCACACCTTGGCTCAGGCGATTAGAGGATCATCAGGGGTCCTTTTGTCCCTCTGTGGGGGGTTACTCCCACTAGGTTTATATCTGGGACTCTCCATCATTTGACCTTAGAACTGAAGAAGCTTCTCGGATGAGAGGTGAAACGTCTTCAAGCAACTTAAAGAAGTCCAGACGCTTTTCTTTGCAAGCTCCTTTGACAACAAGAACAGTGAACATTAATAAATGTGATGCCCATGTACTCACCAAGTAATTCTGACCAACTTGTTTTTCTTTGCTGTAAGTCCCAGAAAGCTGTCAGTGATGCTGAGGAGAGCGACGCTCTTCATCAGCCGCAGTCTTCCATATGAGGACATCATCACTTTACAGGCTGTGTGTGTTTATGAAGCTGCTTGGAGACCAAAAACATGTTTATGTGACCGACAAAGAGAGGTTTGTTGCTGCTGCTCCTGGGCAGTGTTGTGTAGATAATAAAGTTTGTTCAGTCACTACGTGAGTGTGTGTGTGCATGTGTGATCTCAGGTTTCATGGCTTTTACTTAAATTACACAGTGTAGCATGCTTGTGTAACACACAGACACACACACAATAGGTCAATTCAGCAGACTGGGACCACACCCAGAATATTCTCAACACCGACTTTACTAATTTTAACCAAGTCTTGCTAATCAGGTCATGATCCCAGACTACAGCTCATTCACCAAAAACAGCCTCCTACAGCAGAGCAGTATCAGTTACCATCAATGAACTGAGCAAAGATGTATCAGAGTGAACTTCCAGAAGAATCGTTTTAAAACACGTTTTTGAAGGAAAGTCAACACTGCTCAACATTAAAAATGGAATTGAATTTGGATCATTCAAAAATAACTGTCCAAATAAGTGCCCGTATTTGTTTCAAGATGGCTGTTGATTCATTGCGTCCAGGTGAAGTGGTTTGATCACATTGAAATGGATCTCCTGATTATCTGCTATACACTTCTAAAATAAATTAAATATGAATCCCTGAGTAATTTGACAAGATTTGCAATAACACAATAGAACTTGTACGGCTTTCTTGAGAATAGAGAATAGAGGTACTTGATTTATTTATTTTGTTTCACACGTGGTACAGCAGTAAAGAGAAATAAGAGAAAGAGTATTAAAAAGCATATCAGGGTGTCAAACTCCAGTCCTCGAGTGCCAGCGTCCTGAAACCTTTCCATCTGTCCCTGCTGCGACACACCTGAATAAAATTAGTAGGTCATTAGGAAGACTACAGAACTTGACTGCATGTTGAGGTGACATGCACTCCCTAATCCTACTCAAGTAAATTTAAATAAATGTAAGTGTTTGCAACAATGTACTTACAAATTACTTTTATTACTCCATGTTCATTCACTGATGAGCTGCTGTAACATGAATCAAATGGCTGAATTGTCACCTCAGCATGCAGTCAAGTTCAAAAGTCTTGCTAATGATTTACTAAATTTATTCAGGTGTGTTGCAGCAGGACCACATGTAAAGGTTTCAGGACACCGGCCCTTGGAGACTGGAGTTTGACACCGGTGGCATAGATATACAGGGACCCAAGTGAAGGATGCCATTGTTAGGGGTAGAACAAACTTATGGCTGTTAGAGCCACCTCTGTTGGGATAAAACATGTGCACAGGTAATGGTAAATGATTAAAAACGGTAGAATAATGCTAAATATTTAAGAAATGCTGCATGAATCTGTGGAGCTGCTCAGTAGTGATGGGCAGATGAAGCCCCATGAAGCACTGAAGCTTTTCATCCAATTGGTTCACCCCAACGCGAAGCTTCATGAAGCTTCATTTGCTCTAGCAGGACACCTACTGGACGTAAAAATAATAGCTGGCATGAATTTGAAGAGTGTGGCATTTTGCACACAGCCTGTAAATGTCAACAACAAAAGGAGTGTGTAAAACACCTATAGTGTAGTGATGGCAGTATACTGTGTATATTTATGCTGGCAGTATGGAAAATGATTATTTGCGGCAAAGTTCGAACCGCTTCATGAACCAGTCACGTGGTACAGCCGGGCAGCGAGGCTTCGGACGTCATCATTTTCAGCTCCTCCCATAAATGAAGCAAGCCTCGATACGCGCTTCGCGGAAACGCCCCCTCCATTACTCGACACACGCTCCGAAGCCTCGATACAGAACGTCCCATCACTACTGCTTAGCCAACGCGTGGCTGCCATCTAGTGGTAAGGCTCTTATTGTGAAGGTGAGAGCTGTCCGGAAGCCACGGCCTCATTGTGAACGCGGCCAACAGCTTCAAACGGATCCATCATGGCGGAGAAAGAGAGTGAAATTTCCCGCAGCTTTCCCCAGACTCAGAACAAGTGGAACCAGCCAGTTCTGGAGAGACTGCAGCAGGGTCGCGGAAGAGGACGGCCTGGTCCCGGACGGCCAGGTCCCAGGCGACCGAGCAGAAGACAGACCGGTGGCCGTAGGTGGCCGACTTCAGAGTCCCCAAACCAGAGGCAGTGTGGCGGGAACGAGCCCCGGTAAATACCCCCCCGTTAAGTTAATGTATTACTGAATTAAAATTTTGATTAAAAATGATTATGATTATTTTTCTCGTCATTTTTAAGTAGATGTCGAGAAGCACCGACAGACAACAAAAAAGCAGAATTTCCCAAAGTGAACTTGGTGGAAAGGTAAGCTAACCAGTGTTGGACAAGTTATTTTGAAAAAGTAGTTATATTTACTTTCATTTCACCTTTAGAAACTATTTATCTTGTCTTGTTTGGTATCGTTCTTTTCAGGACAAACGCACATATCTGAATTTACAGTTAGTTTTTCATTTTGACATACTGTATTAACACAATTTGGTCCAGTCAGACTAACACACAAAATCAGAATAGAGAAAATTTATTTTTACTGTAACAACCACAAACATGTTTTAAGAGTCAATAAGATGCCACAGAAATTATTTGAGTCACTCCAAAAAATAATTTCTGTCCACTATAAGATAGAGGAGCACTTGACAGCAGGTGGTGTATCATTCGTACTGTTTCCCACCTTGAGCCAGCGTTTACACCAGGGGTGGGCGATAAACAAACAAGAGAGACAGGACTTGCGTCAGAAAAGCCGATCAGCTCATCATTGATCAGTTTCATGATTGAAGTAGAAACAGGAGAGGGAGGGGAGAGAATGAGAGAAGACGAAGCAGCATAAAGACACAGAATAACTCCAGCTTTGTCTTTTTTC
The DNA here is from genome assembly GCF_964374335.1 of Astatotilapia calliptera. NCBI lineage: Eukaryota > Metazoa > Chordata > Actinopteri > Cichliformes > Cichlidae > Astatotilapia > Astatotilapia calliptera. Next base: position 20,755,149 of record NC_137438.1, read on the forward strand.
ATTCTAGCTGAAGTCCGGGACAAACTGTATTCCTTTACTCAATATGAAACGCGTAATATTTTCTCTGAATACGAGACAATTCCATTTTTTACGGGACAGTTGGAAACTCTACTAACTAACCTTATGAATAAAATAAAGTTCGCACAACGAAAATAAACTCCACCTAAACTTGTTTTATATCTGACCCAGATAGTCTGCAGTCATAACTTCTTACCTGAAATTCAGTTCACCTGACACTGGGACCGGCGGGCGCCTCGGGTCTCTCCTCCTCCTGCCTCCCCTTTCCCTCATCCACCTGCTGGCCTCTGTGGAAGCTCCGCCATAGCCACCACCAAACAACTGAGTTATTTTTACACATCGACCAGCATCTGGCCAATCCACCACCTTTCAGTGTTTATACTGTTACAAAAAAAATAAAAAATCATCGGCCCATAAAAACGAAAAATCACCATCGGCCTGATGGCCAGTCCAGCTATGGTCGTGTCATCAGTTAACCCTTCGCGTGCCAGCTGTGTCACGTGTGCCTAGGGTTGCCGACCCCTGGTTTACGCTGTAATCTGTCTTGGTGGCTTTTTGGCAGCAACAGTGACGTTCAACAGTCACCTCATTGTTCTGACACACAAAACAAAATGATTGTCTTCACAACCCACTAACTACACACTCCGAAGATGCTAAGTGTCACAAATCTCTCACATCTCAAAACACACTCTCTCGCTTTCTTTGTCTTTTCCTTTTTTTTTTTTTTTTTGGTTGCAAGATTTCTTGCAAGCGCTTTTTTTAGAAAACAGTTTTTCCCTTTTTTTCAGTAGACATAACCATAATATTCAGGAAAAAACATCACAAATATTTTATTTTAATCATAACTCTTTTTTTTTTTTTTTTCCCAACACAATTTAAAAACTGGAATGTTGTTTAAAGTCCCCACTTTTAACACAAAAAGACACTCAGGGTTGTCTTGGGTTGACATAGCATCTTGTTGCTATGTCATCTTAAACTGGTCATGTGATTGGTTTGCCATGACTACTTTATTCCTCCTCAGCCAATCAGCAGCACTTGTGTGCTGCCAGGAAGCTGTCTTCAGCTCCTAGTTAGCTGAAGACAGCTTCAATAGTCTGTGTGTTGAAAAATAGTAACTCGTCTGCATCACATTTTCTTGTTAGTAACAGTAACTTCATTGTAAGTTGCTGTGGCGACCGTGGCTCAGGGGGTTGGGAAGCGTATCTGTAACCGGAAGGTCGCCGGTTCGATCCCTGGGCTCTCTGTCCTGGTCGTTGTGTCCTTGGGCAAGACACTTTACCCTACCGCCTACTGGTGTTGGCCAGAGGGGCCGATGGCGCGAAATGGCAGCCTCGCTTCTGTCAGTCTGCCCCAGGGCAGCTGTGGCTACAACCGTAGCTTGCCTCCACCAGTGTATGAATGCGAGAGTGAATGAATAGTGGCATTGTAAAGCGCTTTGGGTGCCTTGAAAAGCGCTATATAAATCCAATCCATTATTATTATTATTATTATTATTATTATTATTATTATTATTATTATAATAACAATAGAAATAGTAATTAGTTAAATTACTAGTTTCTGAAAAAAGTAACGCTGTTAGTAACGCCGCTACTGTTAATGCCGTTATTCCTATCACTGAAGTTAACATTGACTCTAATGGCAATAATGGAATCAATACTGTAGATATTTGGATCAATCTGCCCACTCCCAGGCCGCACAAAGCCCAGGATAACATAACTGAGGATATTTGGACTGTGAATCATGCAAAATCATGCACAGTAGGGCTCCTTTAAAAGGTACAAGTAAATTTTTGCGACCGGCACAAAAATCCTAAATTTCTGTGGCCTCACCGTGTTTTCTGCTCATCTTTTCTCCAGGATGCCGTCTGAGATTCTGCACAAGATTCTGTCGTACCTGGACGTGTCCTCGCTGTTCTGCATCAGCCACGTCAGCAAGCTCTTCTACCAGCTCACCAATGACGAGTAAGACGAAGCACACCTGCACAGCCTTGCATCAGATGGGCTCAGCAGTATATCCTGAATTTTACGCGCCCGGATTTCCAGCAGTGCCTGCATCTCAGTTTAGTTTTCATTAAATGTGGACTGTGTTAAATATGCAGGGCTCTATGAAGCAGCTGAAAGTGCTTAATACTTTTTAAAAATGTAAATGCAACAAACAGACCTGTGATTGTTTTCTGTCCTAAAAAATTGGGAGGACGTTTTAAATTCACAACATCAAAACCTGCCGAGCTGCAACATGAACACAGCCTAGAAACACTTGGAGTAATACACCCTTGCAGCCAGCAGGTGGAAGGATTCATCTACCCACCAGGTGGTGAGATTAGAAGCTCCTGCACAAACAGCAGAAACATGCAAAAGAAACATTTTTCTCTCCAGCGTCTTGTGGTACAGGATCTACATGTCAGAGTTTGGGTGGAAGCCAAAAGCGGCGGGCAACGTGGCGGTGAAGATGGAGCCAGCGGAGGATCGATCGACGAGCTGCTGGAAGTGGATGTACCTCAGGATGATAACTGGGCGAGAGATGAACAAGTGGAGAGGAGAGCTGAGAGACATCGGCCCATTCACCGGCCTGCCCCAGCAGACTGAGTGGGTGCTCAGGTACAAGCCGCTACCTCTTCAGGTTATTCCAAAAGTGTTTCTGTTTCTTTATTTCAGGCTCGATTAGTCGGTTTCATGAGTTTGTGACCCATAACTGGATAAATGGTTGTTTAAGTCACTAAAATGGTTCCTGGTTGAACTCCGGGGCGGCCCGTGTTTCCTGTATGTGTAATAAAGATTTATTCACTGGATTTTTGCAGGAACCTGAATGTGAGCTGGGAGCTGATGCTGCACACTCACTGGGGTCAGGTGGTCGTGCTGGAGCAGACCCGAGGGCACTACTTCGAGTCCTCCATGATTGTCCACTGGAGCGGAGGCCGCCTTCCATCCTACCAAGACATCAACAGCATCCAGCTCTACGGAGTCAGGAAGGAGAAGTAAGACGGCCACAGAGCTGTATCTCTGTGTTATTCTCTATATTTAAGAATAATAATAAGACAAAACTGGAACCCAGGGCCGCTTTATACAAAAAGTCAAAGGTGTCAGTGAGCAGGCAGCATTCAAGAGCACTGAAGGCTGTCTCTGAAAGACTGCAGTCTGAGGGTTGAATAGTAAGTTTTTATCTGTGGAAGGTAGAATCTGAGATGGGATGTAAGAGAAGATCAGATAAATCCTGGGAGGCAAGAGCATGGAGGGATTTATAGGTGAGGAGAAGGATTTTAACCCTTTAAGACCTACCATAGAACCAAGTCCGCCAGAGCTTATATTATATTTTTACATGCTGTGGAGCCATTTCTGGGAGCATTTCAAGTTGCTATACATCAATACAACCATTATAGCCCAATTTTTAATAATATGTATGCATTAAGTCCATAGTAACTACATAAATTGCAAAAAAAGTGCAATAAACTACAAAAAATGTGAAAATTGTTGTTTTGTGTTTTTTAAACACATTTTCTACTCTAAATTTAAGAGGTTTATCCCTCAAAATTTTAAATACAAAAAAGTTGCAAAAAATAGTTTACAACAGGAAACTTATTTTGAGTGCTTTCATAGTTTTATTTTTGAGATACACCAATTTTTATATACTGCAGAAAAAACAAAAACCAATCCTATAATGCAAATTTGCAGAGAAAACAGCATGTGCATAAAAATAAAATATTTAAAGCAGTGCAATTCGAGTTCTAAGCATCCTAGAAACTATTCAGAAAAGCATAAAGTCAAACATGACTTTTAAAAACACCAGTAAAGGCTTATAAGGCCTACAAGTAAAAAACTACATTTTCCACGAAAATGACATCACTTCCGGTTTCGGGGAGGTAATGGCGGACATGCGATAGTTCGCACTGACGTCTATTTCAATGGAGGAAGTGTTCTGAACAGCTAATCGGATCAGCAAAGCCCGTTTCTGGAATATTATGTTTTTGTTCCTGCAAGCGCTTTTTATGCAATTTTTGCAAAGCTTTATGTGGAAGGAAACCGTGGCCTAGCACAAGCTGATGGCATAAGATGTAAGTACAACTCATCTGGTTTCATATGCAAAAAAAATTATTGCGCTAGCTTACGTGGTTCCGGTTCTACCGGGATTTAAAAATTGTTACGCAAAACGGAGCGTGCCTGCTCCGACCGGCTTTAAAGGGTTAAAGGAAATTTGGGAGTTTAATGACAGTAGGGCTGCCACAAACGATTATTGTGATAGTCAACTAATCAGATCATGCATCCATTGGACTTAAAACGTACAGCTCATTGCACCAGCATGCATCTGCTGTTATAACTATCATTAGCTTACAGCTTTAGGTGTTTAAGGTATGTGCTAACTTAAAAAAAAAAAGACAATATGATCGTTTATTAAACTTTTAATGAATTTTGCAGATTGTCTCGGTAGAGTTTTAAAGTCAGCCGTCTGCTTCTTGCCCCCTCAAATATAACAGGACACCGGAGTAAATTCGCTACCATCTCACACTTCTGTTTAATCTGTGTTCTGTTTGATTCAGCTATGTGAAAACTATAACTTTATTCTCACCAGACCAATTTACTCAGGAACAAATAAAACACTGGAAAAAAAAGCCATACAATAACATTTTTGTGACTTGTATATCATGTTTAACCTGAGTAGTGAAAGACCGCGGGGGGTTTGAAAACGATGTGCCGGGAGTCCGCTGTTCTCGTCAGCGAAGGCATGTAAGACCTCAAAGCAAAGTCCTGAGCTAAGTGCAGCATGTGGAGGGCTTTGATAGGCAGAGCACTCCAGGCTGGAGGTGATGAAGGTGTGATTGAGGGTTTCGTGCCTGAGAGGACGAGCAGAGTCTGGAGATGCTCTGTAGTTGCTAGCAGGAAGTTCTAGACATGGATTTAATGAGGTTCAGACAAACAGGGTTGTGGACCTCTGGTGATGGTTAGATGGAGTATCCACCCATATTAAGGAGCAGATCGACCATGTTCCAGAGTAACGACGCACCATCATTGACCTTTAAAACTGCAACAGTGAGCTGACGTCGTCAACTGATCACAAAAAGTGAAAACTGATACTAAACACCTTCATGGAAAGAATGCTCTGTTAATGTTAAATGCTTTTACTTTTATTTAACTGACTTCATTTTATTTTTTGTGTGTGTGTGTGTGTGTGTGTGTGTGTGTGTGTGTGTGTGTGTGTGTGTGTGTGTAAAAATATCTGGTAGTATGAAGCCCTCACTCTGGGCCTTTAATACTTTTATGTCATTTATCAAATTCATTCATCCTTTTGAATTCTGTCAGTAATTAAATTTGATGGTCAGGTGTGCTCTCCTCCTCCTCCAGGCTGGCCTGGCGCTCTCTGATTTTAAACCTGGATATGAGGACCCATCCGTATGAGCTCACTGGCAAAGACGGACAGATCAGGCTTGCGTGTCTGTCGCCGGGAGTCGTCATCGGCTTCTGGAGGGTAAATATTTAACAAAACTCTTTAAAGGAACCAAAACGTTTCTGTGGCTCTGGAGTTTTAAATGCAGGTGTTGTAAGTTTAGATGCACATTTTATAATCTGTTTAACATCTCATGTTTATCTGCTGATTATTAAATTACTTTTAAATCAAGGTGGGAATTTAACGTGTCAATTGCAATTAATTTGAAGAAAGGCGTTTTCCAGTTAGGTCCTTTCGAGACGTCAGTCTTTATTCAGTGGCTGATGAGCTGCAACACATCTCAGCTGCGGCTTATGAGGCAGACCTGAAACACAGGAGAAAAAGCTCTCACATGGGGAGAGCCTCTAGAGGTCAGCGACCCTAACAGTCACATAGTAACAAATAGGAGAACTGCACTGAGCTCTGCGAATGTGAACAGTCTAGTTTGTCTAAGTTGACAGTAATTGGCTGAGAGAAGGACCGTAAATGAGAATGGAGGTATTGTGAGTCCAATGGGGTTTTGTTGGTTGTTTTTGGTTTTTTTTCCACTGAAATGGTCGATGATCACACCGTTTTAACCTAATGTACAAAATAAAGTTGGCTAAGGTTACTCGGAGTTCAAAGGTGAAGCTGGTCAAATACCCTTTTGTTTCTGCGTTTTTTCTTTTTCTTTTTTTTTTCTTTTTTTTTTTTTATTAAGAAGAAAAACTGCACTTTATGTTGAAATTTTTATTATTTAAAGACAATACCATTTTGAAAATGTACTTAAAGTATTTAAAATAAGTCTGCTTAATTTTGGCTAGGGATGTTATATTTTTTTCTGTTTTGCATTGAAATGCAGTTTTTCTTATGTGATGAAATGTGATTGTTCAAGATTAATTACTTAATTATAAAGAGTCCCACCCCTAGTTTTAATTCCTGAGTGAATTTCTGTGCGTTTTTAAATGCAGTTTTTCCTGTTAGTGTTCCTAAAATAACAGAACATCTTTAAGTAGTTCTTCTGCAGTGAAGCCTCTAATTCTGTAACGTTAACTTGTATGTTTTTATTAGAATAAAATGAATTATAAAAGTAAAAGAAGATTCTGTGTGTAGGGTCGGGGCAACATAGCCTTCATCATGATCAACCTGCACTTCCACAAGCTGGTGGAGAAGATTCTGCTGGGATCTCCAGTCTGGTAAGTTTAAGGAAGTGGTCCTGCTTTAAAACAGAGGCCAGCATCAGTAGCCTGGCTTTCCTGTGATGCCAAATAATATTAACAATAAATGGGCCGGATTTGTACGTCTGTCATCAGTTTAAGAGAAACTTTGTTTAATATTCAGTTTTGTGTTAATGCTCATTTGTCCCTTCCTGCAGCCCATATTCCGAACCTTTGGACCCGCCCCCCGTGGACGACCGTGACCCTAAATTTGGTCTCCACGGCTACACTCTGCACTTCGTCCTGCACAATACCAGGACCCAGATCATGTCGGGACACTTTTGCCAGCTCTCCTGCAGCACAAGTAATCACGGAGTAATGAGATTACATTCCCTGTTAAGCAGGGAGTCTTTCACAAAAGAGCAGATGTAACTTTTTGTTTGTTTGTTTGTTTTTTTTAATTTAAAACGAGCCAAGAAACTGCACTTTAGACTCTGATCTTAGGATTTACACTCATTTCTGTTTCCTTACATTTGTGCTGCGTTGAGTTATACATTGACTTGTTCTTATAATGTCAGGTAAAGACTAGGGGTGGGCGCCATGTTGTCTGTCGAGGGTTGTTGTTGTGTTTTTTGTTTTTTTTTTGTTTGTTTTTTTTAACAGCTGTTTTTCCACCGTATGTAACGACATCGGTAACTTCCATCCTGTCACATGGAGCGCGGATGGTCACACTTGGTGGATTCACATTATGGAAACTCTACAATCAACAAACTGAGGAGTAAGTGAAAAATTTTAAATCACCAACACTCTCTGGCCTGTGGTCAGTTCAACAGGGACTTGCTGAAATGAAGGTCATCAGCAGGACTAATGTGTCCCAGCACCGATCACTGTCTGGAAGCATCCGTGTGCCCTGGAAGTGGGAGAAGCTGGAAGGCTCGGTAGAGGTACAGCCGTCTGACACACATGATTCAGAGATTTATAGTGCTGTGCAGAGGTCTCAAGCTACCTCTCAACAAGGTGACATAGGATTTTGAAATGCCAGTGTGTATTTTTTATTTATTTATTTTTTAAGGCTTTATCTTCCATTTGTCCAGTTTGCTCTTTATTTTATTTATTTTTTTATTTTTTTAGAGACTCACTGCAAATCATGCTGAAAGACATTTTTTTTGGCTAACAGCTCTCTGGGAATCACCTTGGTGCAAAAATACAGTTTTATGTCAGTTTGTGTTGTGTGTTTGGCTAAAATGGTTTCCTTGCTGAGTTGGATGTAGACACAGTACAGCTTCATCCTGTGAGCTTGAATGATTCACAGGTCGGTGTGAATTGCCCTAACAACGGAAAAACCTTATAACGCCAAATTGCAAAGAAATGAGGGTTGGCTCAAGACTTCTGCACAGTACAGACAAAGAAACCAAATGTTTGAACTCGTGCAGACGTGTTTTACACATGTGATGTCTGAGTTTAAGCTGCAGTTAAAGTGTGGTGTTGCGTGTGTTAACGTCGTTGTGTAAGATAAGATAAGATAAGATAACCTTTATTAGTCCCACACGTGGGAAATTTGTTTTGTCACAGCAGGAAGTGGACAGTGCAAAAGTTATGAGGCAAAAATTAGAATACAATAAGAATAAATACAGTACACAGCTGTACAGAATAGAATAAAATAATATACTATATACAGTAGAATAAAATAAATATACAATAAGATAAAAATAGAATACAAATGTGTGATAGGTGGTGTGATGTTAGTGTGAATAACTTGGCGCGCCGTGACGTCTTCAGAACTGCTGCGTCATGACGTTGACCCTGCTGGACGAGTTCCAGAAACCCTTCTGGTGCGTCAGCACCCCGGTTACCATCTCCGTGGTGAAGAAGTCGCAGTCGTTGGGCTACAGCGGCACCAACTTCCTGATGGTGTACCGCAGCTCTGAGGGGCAGGTGAAGATGAAACTGGTCCGGCTGAAAGAGCAGCAGCAGTTCTTCCTCGTCGGCCTCACGCTCTACGTCTCCATCCTCAAAGTCAACGCTCACTTCAGCACCAAGTACAAAAGCTGAACTGGTCCAGTTTCACATGTTTGTCTGTTTTGAATTAAAAGATAAAAGTTTTTTATTTTAATTTCAGAGAAGAGATTCTGGTGTTAATTTTATTCATTGAGACTGTGTGAGTGCTTTTGTTCTGGCCTATGGTTTGACGCACAGTCATGTGACAGGATCTCATGTGTAGAATAAACTGCACATTTATTTCATTGGAATTGTGTTTTTTGAGAAGCACTTTGCAGATTAAATATAATTTACATTAAAACCTGTTGTTTGTCCCTTTATTTTATCCTAAATGACTGAAACTGGGAATTATGGATCCCAGTCAGTGGGAGAAAAGCATGGGGGGGGGGGGAAACTCTGGACTGAGGACAGGTCGAGTTCAGCCAGATAATCCAGAGGTCATGTCTGAATCAGTCCAGCTCATCTTCCTTTTGCTTCAGACTTCTTTAAGAGCAATAGACTCAAAGGTTTAGCCAGTAAAGCCAGTCAGTTGGATGTATGAGTGTAAATGTGTGAAGAACTCGCTAAAGATCCATACAAAAAGCTGGAGCTTCAGATGTGACATGCTCTCTGACCTCCACGTCTTCATCATTGACTGATTCTCATTGAAGGCTTCCCTCATCTTTGGGGAAGTGCAGTCAATCTGATCTTTATTTCCTCCCTCAGAGGTCAAAGGGTTGGTGTCAGCTGCATTTAAAGAACTACAAAAGGCTCTTTCTGGTTTCACGGTCAGGCATGAGGCTTTCTATGCTTTAGCGTCAGCAGGTGCTCCTATCACATCTTCCTGCTTCCTCAGTTTAATGATCTTAGGAGGCAGAATGGAGTGTGCGGACAAACCCTCAGACTGAGGTCTGCAGTTCAAATAATTTGATGAAGCATGGCGTCTGTACGCCTCAGCAGCCCATCTGTGCAGCAGAGTTAACAGAAGGCTGACGAATTATTAATATTTTTAGTTTGATTCGCTCTTCAGTTCCTGATCTTACATGAGAGAAGAAAACTGAAGGAATAAGGGCGTACAACACAACTGCAGCAACTTAAAAGTCAAAATTGACTTTAAAAGAAAATTCAACAAAATAAGAAAAGGGGTTTCCAGTTACATGTTTGGATAAATTTCCTGCAGACGTCTGAATTGAACTTTAGTCACACAACTCGCACATGCTGTTACTGGACAAAAGGTGGCGCTGTTCTTAAACCACAGCTCAGCTGGGTTTTTAAACTGTCACACAATCCATGTAGATGTGTAAGAATAGAAAACTGGCTGTGTCAATTTAACAAGTTCAGAGTGTGAAACTTACAGTTTTCTATTTTCTCATTTTTAATGTAAATGCTTTTATTTTCGCAAAACTGAAGTTTTTATTTAATTAAAATATTTTTTTGCATCTCGTTTTGGTTAATGATAACTAGCCTGGTGTTAAACAACAAGCTGGGCTTAAACAATGAATACAGGACAGGAAGTGACTCATATGCATCATTAAATTATTTTTTGGTGAGCAACACTCGATGGTGTTAAATGGAGACCGCTTCGTTTTTGTTGGCAGACGTGAACTTAAAACATCGAAGCAGAAGTTGTAAAAACTCTTTGTGGACAGAGAGAGATGGAGGAGCTGTGAGACTTCACTTATAAACAAACGCTGCTCCAGAGCCCGTTTGTGTACACGAGAGAAAATAATGTACTAAAGCTGAGCTCTGTTTCACTGGCTGCTCAAAATACAGTTTCAGAGACAAGGTTTACCCGTCAAATAAACAAAAATCTCCCTGCATCACTCGATGCTCGTGCTGCAGTCTGCAGCTTGTTTTTCAGAGAGAAACAAAGCTGGAAGAGGCTAAAAAGTAAAAATGTTTCTGAGCTATCACGTGTAATTTAGAGAGTAGCTCTTTATGCAGGGGAAAGTTTAGAAGAATGATTTGTCACATCCACACAGACTCTGTGCAGGTCCAGCAAACTGCAGCACTCTTCATGGATGTTTTCTCTCACAGGTGATGTGTTTGTTCAAGATGATGAGATATAGATACAACTCATCCAGAAAGTGTTTACAGAGCTTCAGTTTTTCTACATTTTGTTGTATTTAAACCGTATTTTTTATGTTTTATTTTTAATAAAAAGGACGCTCACGCAGACTTTTTTCCGTGTTGTCATTTTGGAGTATTGTCTGGAAAATATTGAGGTGAAATACGGCAAAATGTGGAACAACTGAAGCGCTGTGAGTAGTAGTGAAGGGAAACAGCCATGAAGAGTGCTGCAGTTTGTTAGACCTGATTTCTGTCCCATCACTGAAGTCTGCAGAGTTTTCAGACCTAACACAGAGCAGAGCACACACATGGTCAGTCTTAACGTTCAGCTGTTGTTTTAATGCAACATGAAGTCATTAAAAACATTCAGTGTTTGTTCATTTATGTTTACAACCTCTACTTTTTCAACCTTTTGTAAATACTTGAATCAGGACAAGTGAACTCTGTGTGTTTTCTGGGACTGAGTAGATTTTTAAAGTGACCTTTGAGTGACTCAAAAGTATCTGTAGGATTATTTTGTGTCTGTGTTACAGCCCTAGCAAGGCCTCCTCCTGAAGGTGCCTGTGTGGGCGTGTCCTACAATCTCTTCTGCCTGAGGTGCCACCTTTCTCTTTTACACAGCTGACTCACATCAGTAATTAAAGGTATTTAAGCCCAGGGAAAGGTGAGCTCTGGGCCAGAGTGCCATGTTAGTGGTTGCAGCTGGTGAGCTGTGTTTTTGCTGTTTACTGCTAGTGAGCTGCGTTTGGTGATTGTTTAGTCCTGCCAGTGTTTGGTGACTAAACTCTTTTTTTTTGACTTACTCTTCAGTTTATTGACCAACGCCTGAGTTTTGTTTTGTTTCTTTAAATGGTGATAGCGGCTTGACCGTCTCTTTTAGTTAGTATTTGATAGAAACTTTAATAAAACTCTTTAACCAGTTTGCCTCTGTCTCCTTTTTCTAACCTGGACACTTTTTGTTACTTCCCCTTCATCGCCTGGACCCTTTTAGGGGAACGTAACATCTGCACTAAATCATTGTGTGTGTTTATTAATAAGCTTAAAAAGTTTGGTGTTGTCTTCTATCTAAGGGCTGCGTGATTCCTTCTTGACAAGCAGAAATGTGAAAAACCTTCAGCTTTTATAGGCTCGAATAAAAACTTTAGATTTAAAATCAGCTTTAAAATCATCTCAGCTCTTTTTGAGAAATTTTCATCGGTGTCGTCCTGCTTCAGAACTACTAGAACGTCTTCAGCTCATCACGTGTCATTTCCTTCAGAGTGTTTGAAAGAAATAGTTTGTAATTTAATTTTCACATTAGTTAAAGTTTACAAGAAAATCCCAAAAGGTTGATTCTGTCCATATGGATGTAGCACAAGTCCATTAATCAAAGACTACTGATCAATGGCTATGAGTACCATTCACACAGTTGGGGAATGGCTGCAATCGCTTCATTGTAAGGTGGCGAAAGATGTACCAGAAGTCATGGCAGAGCCTCCGCCATGTTTAACACATGGCTGCAGACACTCACTGTTGGACCTCCCTCCTGGCCTCCTCCATACATACTGACAATAATGTGAGTCAAAAATTTCAAATATGTTTTCATGACTCCATCAGACCTACTGCCACTGATTTTCAGTCCAGTTCATATATAATTCAGCGAACCTCAGGTCAGAGTGAAGCGGCTTAAACAAACAAAAATAAATAATTCTTCTAAAATGGTCCAGTGTAAGGACTGGAAAGGCAGCTAATGTCTGACAAAAGAAGCTTTGAAAGACCTTCAAAAAGCTGAAGAACTACTGCTCGAAACCACTTTAAGGAATCAGTAGAAAGTCTGGCTCCTCGGACACAAATTATCAAGAGATGAGGGGTGGCTCAAGACTTTTGCACAGCACTGAATACCAAAAATGTGAGTCATCTGCTCAACAGTTGAAGCTTGACTCAAACTGGGTCATGCAGCAGGTGAACAACCCCAAGCAAAGCAGCTGATCTCCAACAGAATGACTGAAATGCTGCAGGACCCTCGAGCAATGCTGTGAACAAGAGGTCCAAAATTCCTTCACAGTGATGTGAGACGAGTCACAAAGGGAAACAGTTTCTGCAGGTAGTTACTGCTACAGCTACTGAATCATTGACTGTGGACTCAGTTTTCCACAGCACTGCAGAGTCCTGTAAGAACAGATTTAATCAAAAATGCAAACGCAGCCCTGCTGAATGACTAAAAGGATTGAAGTCTGCAGTTTGAAACACAAACCAGAGACTTGAATGTCAGTTTGGAGATAAAGTCTCAGATAATTGTGTTAAACTTTCTAATGAGCTTCACTTCAGCTCACACAGGGCTGGTGGGCCAGTAATGGCCGACGTCAAGGACTGCAGGGTGTTTTCATGAAAACGTGTCAGTAAGTCATGGCGGTTAACTGCAATACACAAGACCCAACAGTACTGCTCCGGCATCTAATGATGAAACCACGCTGTATCCTCTGGTTGGTGTTTTCTGATTTTAGTGCTACTCAGTTTACTGAAACATTACATCAGGAAGTGCAGCACAGAGGCTCGTTAGCACAGCTGGTTCCTGTTGATTGAATCATCTATTGCTCCAGCTCAAAGCAGGTAGTTTTTGTTATTACTGTACAGTTTTATGTGTCCTGGTGATTAAGTTATTTTGTAATCAGCTGCCCATCGTGTCTTTATTACTTTAGGAAGTTTGCATACAGGTAACATATCAACGCAGTCACTGAAATGAAAATGAAATACAAAGGGACTCAAATACGAAGGGAAACTGCAGCAATGTGCTAATGTGGGACATAAAAAAAGACTGATGACATTATCCATCTTTATTAAAGTAAAATTCAGTGTGGATCTTTTCTAGTAAACAGTAAAGATGGCTTTCTTGAAGAAGAAGAAAAAAAAATGTTTGAAAACAAATCATTTGCACCAGGTGTGTCAAAAATAAGGCCCGGGGGCCAGATTAAACTTTTACTGGTCACAGCTTTTCCTACTGATAAAGACCTCACCCACTGCCATTTGTACTCCAAATGAAATGACAGAACACTGCTGTTGTTGATTTTTTTTTTTAGCATTTATCAGAGAAAAATCTGTATTTAAAAAATTAAAAATCAGAATTTTAACAAAATCTTCACTTTTGAAATTACAGGAGAGTCTGGACAATGAGCTGCCAGATCTTCTGTAAATTTACAAATTTATTTATTCCATCTTAAATCAGCAAACTTTTTAAAATTTTATGTTTGACCATCTCTGATTTGAACAAAAAAATATTATCATCCAAAGTTTTACCGTATATAATGACCACAGAGAAACTTCAGAAACCTTTTTGTCATCCATCAACCCACTTTCATGTGATTTCAGAATGATTTTGTTAAATATGTGTGTCTTTTTTTAGACCACGGTCGTTCAGATTTTAGGATTTTTTTCTGTTGCTCCTGTCGAGCAGAAGATGGAATGACCCAACAGCAATATTTCTTTATCATGCAGAAAAACTGAGGTGTACAGTTAAAACGGCACTTCTTTGCCTTATATTAAGATGTGTTGGTGTAACTGTGTAGTTACACTGACAGAAAGGTCAGTTTCACTGGTCTGATTCACTTAACATCAAAGTAGCTTATGACAAAAGGAGTCTGACATCCCTGCTCAAACACAGAAAGAAAAATGAAAGTAAGCACTAAGTGAGTGGTGGCATTGCACAGTGGACTAGGAAAAATGTCTCTATGAAACACCATCAGAATAAGCATGAGGAACAAGAAGGTGACACTGAAGAAAAATGTTATGGATGAACTGGACAGTCATGATATTTCCTGTAATAATGTATTTAAACTAGTGTAGTGCCATTTTAAAGGCACTACACTGTCTATATTCTTTGATACTATCAGTGGGAAAATTGAAACCATGTCTGCTCCATTTTGCAAAAAGAGGGCATTAGAAAGTATGAGATCGCGGATGGTGAAAGACGCGCCTTTGTGAGACCACAGAGTCTAAATGTAGAAAAACCACACCTGCATTTAAATGAGTTTTTCTCCTGCTAGCTGCATGCAAAGTTAGAATGGTTGCCGTCGCAGTTTGGATCCCCCCCACTCGACATGCAAGTAAAACATGATCTGCTGGAGGGAGGAGATGTTTGAAAAATGACTGTCTGTGTGTTAAATAAGACCCTGAAGGCTGAAAACCAGTCTCTCTCTGATTGTGCGGGAAGGTTTTTCTTCTCTAGAGTTTAGACCAAACCCTGAACTTTTAGAGTAAAATATGACACCGAACCTCATGTGCAGTGGTCACCGGCATGGTCTTAAATAAGCTCAGGCCAAAGTTACCTGTTCAACCATGTAACTGAATGCCGAGAATAAATCTGTCAGGGAACACTGTACTGAGCGTAAAACTGTGGCCCTTCTGTGACACCTTCCACAAGATCACGACTAACAACACACAAATCTAAGTTTGAAGGCTGTAAAACTGATGATAAAATAAACAATTCAAACAGCCCCATATGACACCATCTGTTTAACGACTGGAGACCCAATCCTGATGCTGCTGTGTGACATGGGGTCGGTGAAGGGTTGATTACATTTTTGTGCTATTCAGAGGGCCACACTGGACCCTCTGAATACTACAAACTATATTAACCCCTGAACACTCCCATCGGGTTAACAGTGAACCACTCAAATGTTGGCTGAGGGTTTGGTGTGATAAGTCTGTCACAGTCATCTGGACCTTTTGTTTTCAGATGTCCACTTAGGGGTGATAAATAAATAAAGGTGGAGAAGCTGACGACTCTATGACGAGTCTCACGCAGTTGTAAGGATGATTGATCAGATCTGACAGTTGCCGTAGACAGGACAGATGATGAGCGGAGTGGAGTTTTGGCCACCATGAAGAGTCCCGGGGCTGAAGAAAGGGCGGAGTTTCTCTTTGAAGGAGCAGTCAGTGTAGCAATGAATGAGTTGTGCGGATTCAGCATTATAAAAAGAGACCGAATGATTCTCATAATCCACAAACACTCCCACTTTCTTTGGCTGAGAGTCCACACTGAGATGGACACGTGAGGCTTTGTACTCTCCTGCCCTTAAACATATTATCCAGAAGCCGTTCTTGGGGCTCACATACATTGATCCCTTCCTATTTATTGACTCTTTAACGACACCTAAATCCCAGGAGGTTTTCTCCTTAACCTGAACTTCATAGTAAAAGCTTTCTGAAGAGAATCTCTGATTTCCCACAACATTAATAGCACGGTCAAATCTTTCTGGGTTGTTTGGGAGAGTTTGTGTTATGTCACCACAGCGAACTTGCTTCCCGTCCTCAGACAGGATGAGGTTGGGATGTGCTGTGTCTGGATCCAGTGTCACATCCACTGCAAACTGCCGGAGCCTGTTCAGCTCAGTCACAGCGAGAAACATCTCCATGTCTTTGCTGAGTTTTTCCTTCAGCTGAGTCACAGTTTCTTTGTAAGATGGCTGGGGGAACCTGGCTTCTGTCAGCATCTCATTTGTGAACGAGAAGCTTGGCAGGAAGTCACGTTGGTCTTTGGTAAGCTGCTCCACCTCTGCGCTCCTCTTGGTCAGCTCAGAGATTTCCTGCTCTAGCTGCTGGATTAATCCTTCAGCCTGTTTCTGTGTCATTTTCTGCTTTTCATCGATCTCTCCAATGATTTTATCCAGACTGCTCTGGACAGAGGCCACCAGCGCTTCAAACGCCCTCCTGCTGTCTGAGGTCTGTCGCTCTGCAGACTTCCTGCTGAGCTCTGCTGTGCGTCTGACTTCACAGATCTTCATCTGCTTCTCCTTGATCCTCAGATCAATTTGGGCTTTCATCTCCCTCAGTTTGGCCCTCCTTGTCTCATCATCACGTGGGAGCGCTGCAGAGATCTTGTGGTCTAAAACAAGCCAAAACAGGAAAAGCTGTAAACAACCTTTTTATTGAGGATTTTTCTCGAGCTGTATTAAATGCAATCATTCATGCAACTAATGTGAACCTTTATTTTTCAGCTCTTCATATTTTTACCTTCATTTGACTGGTTTGACAAATCCTGAACCAGATCATTTCTGTTTATCTTCCTTAAGATCTTCATGGTTTTTTGCACAGCTCCTGGACAGCGGTATTTTTGCACCATCAGATCGATCGTATCCAACCTGTCCGCTCCTTCCAGTCGGGCCTCTGGGATGGCTGGAAAACCGTTTTCCATATCCCCCTCCTTCAGGAACCACTTAAAGTTCTTGAACTGTTCAGCTGTCAGATGCTCAAGAGTGCGCCAAAGAGCTTCTTTAGTAGACGTCATTGTGGCTTCCTGATAAACCAAAAAGCAGAAATAGATGGGATGTTTGTGTTATTCTTGTATGAATATGAGCATTACGCTGCTGTGATAAAAGCTTCTTCTTGTGAATTTGTCTGCTCGCATACTTTAAATAAATATTAGAGCAATATTAAAGTGCAGTTAAGACCTAAAATGATTCAGTTTGCTTTGATTATGTCCTAAGTTTAGCTTTTGCAGTGTTGATAGCCTTCTGGATTCTTAACAAACGCAGCAGTGACACCAGATCACCGGATGCAAACTCAGTGTTTTTAGTCCTTTTCTCGTTTTAGGGGTCAGTCACTGTGCTGCTGTGTGTGTTTTTGTTCACTCCACACGAGTGAACATTTACATCCATGCATGGACTAATTTGATTGAAATTTCCACTAAATGTAGGAAAAATTGCTGTATAAATCAGGTAAATGAGCAAAAGTTTGGGTGTTTTCTTCTAAAGAAAAGAAGACAATCATCTGTGTCGGGCTCTGTGAGACGAGTCCTGACATGCTGAGTCTCAGAGAATCCAGATTATGTTACAGTTCCTTACATTTTTCTTTAATGCTCCACTGAAATGAATCATTACATTAAATATTTAAGTCTTCTTACCACTTCCAACGTGCCCAGAGAAAGTCACCACAGCTTGCTTTCCTTCCCTGCTTCTTACACGTCACATTCACAGCCTGAAAAATGTCAGTATGACATCACTCCGGACCGTCCTAGGAGCTGCGCTTCATTTAAACGGTAACTCAGGTTGTTACACCCCACGTGTAAGACGTGTACGGGCAGACCAGACTGCACTATAAGAGTGCAGGAACAGGAAGGACAGCATGTGAGCACATGGGGAACCAGCAGATATTTCCTAAAAATAAGAAAACACTCAGTGAGAAGACAAAGAATGAAACATTTAATATTTCATTAAAGAATAAAGCTTAAAATGACCCCCAGTTCTTTTGACAACGTATATAATCTCCAACCAAACTTTGAGGAATAGTTAGACGGACCTTCAGCAAAAGGGAGAAGGTCAGGGTGGATAGAGGGTTCAGAAGACCATTGCTGAATAAATGATGGGAAAAACAAAACTGGCAGAGAAAAACCAGCAACGACTCAGAGACTCGAGAAGGCAAAGAAGTGGAGAGCTGATCCAGAGCGGTTCAAGGATTTTTCAAACACCCCAGTTTTATTTTAAATGCTCACATTATTTTCTTTACACACAGAAACACATCGCACATGTCCCGTGAATCTCTCCAGTTCCTTCAGATTCAATGGCCTTCTGGTACGGACCTTGGTCTTCAGTTCACCTCACACATTTTCAGTGGGAGTGAGGGCTTTGTGGAGGTCAGCCAGTAACGTTCACAGTATTCCCACCAGCGTGGTTCAATGTTGGGACGCTCTACTTCGGGTTGTACTTCTCTCGCTTTTCTCTTTAAAAACAACATAAGCTGCGTCTCTGTGACCAAAGAGCTCCAGTTTGAGCTCATCTGAGTAACGTACTCACTTCTAGCATGAATAATCTGTCTCCAGGTTGTCCTTAGCACACTTTAGTCTCTTCTGCAAAAGTGGAGTTTTTCTTGGTCTGCGACCTCACAGTTAATTCCTGTGCAGAGTCTGAGTGATTGTTTTCATTAGCTAACTCCTTCACGAGTGTCTGGGCAGTTACTCTGAAGTCTTTAGATGTCTCTCACTTGTTTTCTTTCCAGGGTCTTTAAATTTTTTTTGCATCCTACATCTGCCAGGCTTGTTCTGTACTGTGTGGCTCTCTTTGAATGACACTTCTCACTCCAGTTCCTGACACTTGGATATCAATCTCCTCCTGTATGAGCATCTATTCTTTTAATTCAAGTCTAAACTGACGTCTTTTGTTTTAGCATTGATGCCTTCTTAGTAACAGCTCAAACCCTCGTGTAATTTTTTTTATTTTAAAAGAATCCTCAGCAGGGGTGGATCTAGAGAAATTTTCTTAGGGTGGCAAAATCAAAGCCTTTTTTTCCCCAAACACATATGTAGGTGTTTACTTATAGTTAAAATGATTCAAATGCAGTAAGTATACACGTTTTTTCTAAAAATATAGTCTAATTCAATTATTTTCTGTAGCCCACATAATTAAACACTTTAGTTACATAAAAAATGTGAGTTTTGATTTTATGTACTGTGTAGCCTGTATGATAAATAAATATGTAGACCAATAAGTATAAAATCCAGAAAGCTACACAACATGGGGCGGTTCATTTACAAACACAAGTTCAACTTCAGTTTCACTGTTTTTTGTTAGAAAAAAATTAAATTGTTACATACTTAAATTACACAAAATGTCAGAAATCTGCACTGTCACGAACAAAAATTTACACTTAATTTTTCATGATTTGTTGGATTAACCCACTGAGGTCCAAAATATAACTGGCCATTGTTGAGGCGACTTGATTTTACATTTGTATTTCACCCTCAAATTGTTTTCATTTTATTTTTTCCCCTTGCCTTATTTGGTTTCATTCTTTGCAGCTCAACCTCACGACTTATCACACCAAATTTAGTTGTTTTTTCATTGAAATACTTAGTATTACTGATCTGAAATCACACAGGAAATTTAAAATCCTGGTAGTATTTTTCTACTGTAAAAAAAAAAAAACCCAGACATGTTGAGTCAGTTATTATTTTTATAACTTGAAATGCAAATATAAATTGTACATTTTGAAAACTTATGCACACATTTTGTAAAAATATACAACTATTTATCTAAAAATGTGTGCTTTTGTGATATTCCCTCAGGGGACATTCGTTAGTCCCCTCACTGACACACAAAACAAAACAACGACTACACGACAGACTAACTATACTAACTTCACACTAAATGTCACAAATCTCCCACATCTAAAAACTGTCTCTCTCTCACTCGCTCACTCTGGCTCTCTCCTTTACTGTCACTCCCAAAACTCTCCCCTCCCTCTTCCGAAACAACCAAATCCTACATGACTTTAAAAAAAATTTGGTCGACATGGTACATTTTTCCACCGATAGGAAAGAAGTGCCTTTTTTTCTTTTCTTTACTGTTTTCGAGCCGTCTTTAGAAAACGCTTTAAATAAACACACACACACACACACACACACACACACACACACACACACACACACACACACACATACACAAAACCGTGTTTAGAAAAAAAGCATGGCTTATATATATTTAACATAACTTCATAACTCCATAACTTTAATTACTGACCTGTAATTAAAATTTAAAAACCGGTGTATACTTTGAAGTCCGAACTTTCACTATGAGCTGAAAAACCGAGTCAACGTGGCTGCAGCTTGTTGCTGCGTCAGCTTACATCAGTCATGTGATTTGGAGGTGCAGCGTGTCCGTGGACCACAGAGGGTTAATAACACTCACCTTCATTCCATTTCCAGAGTGTAACATCCAACCACCTGTGCGAACTCTGAAATCCCCATGGTGTTGTTCAGAATGTGCTCTGGCACAATCATAAGCATTGCTTACTACTGGAAAAAAAGAAGAAGAAAAAAAAAACGGTCTGCGCGATGGGCTGAACCATTTGTTAATGGTGTAGGGGGTTACACTACACTGAAAAAAATAATCAGTGGTATAAACGTAAAAAAATTATTGTAATCGGTTGCACGAAATTAAGTTATGTTTGGTTAACCTTAGTTTTTTATGTTATACCTGCACACATTTTTCTGGTAACACAAACATGACTTTTTTATGTTGTTGTTATGTTTTTCATTCCGGTCAAATATTTATAGAAACCACTTGTTTATCAGACATGAACTTTTTGTGTTAATTGTATTGGACTACTATGTGTTATATTGACAAGATTATTTTATGGTAAGCTTATTTTATTTTATAACAAATTTCTAATATATAATATATAATATAATATAGTATATAATTGAGTGTTCAATAAATAAAACTAAATTAAGGCTGATCCTATTGTATGTACTGTACACTTTCTCTTCAATCAAAGAAATAAGCAAAACATTTTTGAACAATGACCTGTATTTTTGAAAATACTACACAGTTGTAACAATGGACTTTCAATTCAGGCTTCCAAAATATACATGAGTCATATTTGTACAATGCATCTCTTGAAAAACATTCCACAACATTCCTCAAAGTTATCTGCTGTAACCTGAATTCAACATTGTGGGGCCTTATGACATCGCGCTTATGTAAAAAATAGTTTTTTAAATGTAAGAGCCATAAGGTAATATGGCAACAGGGGTGTAATTATTAAAATGACACAAAGAAGAGACTTAAAATAACATTATAACCCACAGGCACACAACCAAGAGACCTAAACTGATTAGTATTGGCTTGCTTCTATCACTAAACATCACAATCACTAATACTAGACGATGCAATCTGTTTGTAGTGGTGCACCTTGGGAAAAAAATTGCAAACTGGTGAAATTGGTGCAAGGCACCATTTCCATTGAGAAAAATGCACATTCAAAGTTTGAATTAAAAAAAAAAAAAAACCATGGCTTGAAAAGTGAAAACTGCAGTAATAAAGGCCCCAAGTTGAAAAGTGCCAGAAAAATAAGTTTCACTATGTCCTGCAACTTTACCAGTGCTGGCTTAAAAGAAAGGATGGTACATATTCAAAGAGGTAAACATGTTGTTCCCACATCATAACTGGAAAACTGTTCAATCGTACAGTCTGGTCCTGAAAACCTGGGCCTTCTTTGAAAGGCTGTTCCTTTTGAGCTCCATAACCAGTTTCTATAATACCTCGAAGGTATACTTTTCCAGTGGGTAGGTGAGGTTCAAAGTGTACATTAGTCCAAACAGCATTGCAGCTGCTAGGGTATAGTTATCCAAATCCTGCCAGACTCTCTGGCCTTCAAGGACTATCCCGATGTCCTCAGGGCTGCCATTGGCATCTCTTGACTTTATGATGTAAATTCCCATGGTTGTTTCCTTATTAGATTGTTGGATAATGGCTTCATCTGTGGCCTAGAAAATGCAGAATTCCAAAATTTAATTAAACAGAACACTGGTCAAAGAACATTATACCAAATCTTATTTTAATCTGTGTCACTATTCCAAAAAATGTTAACATTAACACATTAGGTGAACAAAAATGGATTCATTACAGCATGTGATTTGAGTCCTCAGAATGCTTAAAAAGGTAATGAAGTGAAATCTCCATGCAAAGAAGCAGAATACGGTCAGAGCACAGAGAGGTGTTCAACTATCAACTCCACACATAGAAAAATGCAGGTAAAAGAAAAAGAAAAAAAACGCACCCATGGTAAATTGTGAAAATCCCAGGTGATTTTCAACATACTCCTGGCATAGAGTGACAAGCAGCATTTTGTTAAAATTATTATTTTCCCTAAAGTGTATACACAAATTAATTTTTTTCTTACCTGGGCTGTGGGCTCCAGAATGTTCTGCAGTCTTCTTCCTATTTGTCCTCCTCGCCTTTTGAAGACCTTTATGAGTTTGTCAGATAGCACATCTATCTGCGAGAGTAATATGGACTGCAGTGGCATGGTGGTAATGCGCTTAAACTCTGCATTTATCTAAAAAGAGAAGTTGTCACATAAAAATGCTGTCAAAATCTCAAATCTCACAAGGTTACATCCACACAAAGTTGTTATTTTTTGTCATATTACTATTTATTAGCTATGGGTCCCATGTTGCTGAGCAGTTCCATAGTTGCCCTTACTTCCATACCACCCAAAGCCTGTTTGCAACCACAGCAGTTGCCTCCTTCTGGCCATTTTGCAGTTCTGCCAAATGACCCAGAAACTACATCTAATATTGTCATATACACATCAAGGTCTTTCATTAATACTTAGTTAAATTAGTTAATTTGACTTTTCCAGAAAATTTACCTTACAGAATGTGAGATAACATATGCAAATCTTCACTAGTAAATAAAACAATGTTATTAAAACCTTAACTGTAACACCTCTACATAACAGCGCTAGAGAATTGTTCTGAAGCAACACCAATCTGCCCTTCAGCAGGGATAAGCACCATATATCGATACAGAAAAAATAAATTTAACATATTTATATTGTCATTATTTTTATCTCTTTAAGCCCTCCTCTCAGTCTCTCTATAAATCAGTTAAAATAATTTGTTGGGTTTTTGTGTGTCTTTAACATGTTATCAGTAGATTACATTCACTGCCCCAGAACATGAAATAAAGCCCCACGTCATGCACTTCCTCTCCTAATGAGTACTGCATAGGTGTCATGCCCTAAATAAACCGACTTTAGTGAAGACACCCCCCCCCCCCCCCCAACACACACAGAGCCCACCCCATGGCAAACTAGCTTATTTAACTGTTTAACTAAAACATTTTAGGTACAACCAGTTAACTAAATGGACACAAGTTTGTTAGTCTGTATTCACTGAGAAAAAACAAGCGGATGTGACTGGGCACACACTGAAAAAAAGCTAATGCACATAATATTGTCCCGCAGCTTAAGCTAGCATTATCGTTAGTTAACTTAAGGAATGACTTGTTTTTTCCATTATGTTGCTCAACAGCAATTCATGAGAAAAACTTCCCCATCTAATGGATGTTCTCTTCGTTTCCTCTCAAACATGTAGTTTTCAGTTTACCTCGACAAAGTAAAGCTCAGCACCAAACGTAAACGAAGCAACGACAAAAAATGGCGGACCGCCACAGTGAATTTTCCCTCGCAAAACACACCCTGGGGGGTGGAGTTTCAACAGAAAACATAACTATTTTCTGTTATTTTGATATGACTGGTTTTAAAAGACTGAACATCCTTCTAAAACAAGTGAAAGGCGTGAGACTTAATTATGTTTAGACCAAAAATATAAATGATTCATGTTGGATATATTTACTGTATTTTTACTAACTTAACAACCTCATCATTGCATTAGTCGCTTTATGCTATAGCATTACGCTTACATTAGCTTGAAGCTCAAGGTCGTCATTTTATTTAATTTCTTTTTCTGGGCTTACAAACAGGACACACAACATTTAGATAACCGTTACACTGAATCTTGGGTCTGTGTTGAGTCTTCCAGCTGCTGACTACAGAAGCTAGATTGACCTTTCAGCATGTTTTTAGCGGCTGTGGCTATGTGCTTATAATGTTACCGTGTGTGAGCAGTCACATTGGCAGCAGACATGTTTCAACAAACTAGTCATATCCCGGCCCTACATTAGCTTGTTTAATGGTTAAGACACTGCAGGTACCACCACTTACTACAGACACCGATGCAAGTTTGTAATAGTCTGTTAATTTAGACTGAAAGAATATAGAAACAATATTAACTCACATTATATATGTTAATTACTAATTTGCTTATCGCATAATTTCGGTTACCATTAGCTAACTGGAGCCTAACATTGGCCTCTCATGGTTTTCGATAAACAGCCCACATACCTGTAAAATAACAACACCCAGTAAAAGTCCACATATATAAAGGGTCTACACTCGTTCTCACTGGTGTGTTAGCTTTAAAATCTTATTTACCTTCAAGTGTAAAACTCCAGATGGTAGTAGATTTTCCAAAGCGAGAGACAAAAATGGCGGACAGCGCAGCCGATTTTTCCTTTCCAGGGGGCGGAGCTTGAGGATAAAACACGACTAACTTGTTTCTTTTCAACATGATTTGTTCTAAAAGAATGAATATTCTTAAAGAATATGTGAAAATTAAAAGACAAAAATATGTTTAGATGTGAAATTTAAATTAGTCATGCTGGATATATGAAGTAATTCTATGCAAATTCAACAACCACCCTATTGCATTTTTTTCAGTGTATGCAATATATTCAGTTTTAGCATTTATATTCACTGTTAACTGTAACTACGCTCAAAGTGTTAATGCTATCTTATTTTAATAAACAACACTGTTATATGCAAAACTAGGGTGGCACTTGGGATGGTAAGAGATCATTTTGGGGTGGCACTTACCCCATGCCACCCTTCTAGATCAGCCCCTGATACTCAGAACCTTCAGAAACAATGACCAGACACAGGTGTGAGGGTATCTGTGAGCTCACAGACAGTGAAGGGGAAGCTGGAGTTACACAGGTGTGCACTCACTCTGCTGTATTTTCATACAGCTGCCGTTAGATGGCGACTTAAAAGCACATTTTACTGACAGAACTTCTCAACAACTATGTTTAGTTTTTATTTAATTCATTCATACTCTATAAGATTAAAATAGGCTAATGATTCACTACACATTGAATGCCCTTCTTCTAAAGGAATCAGCTGGTTTGATAAAAACTTTAAATATGTTTCGACTGTTGGTGTTTTCATTCTAACACCAACAGTATATACAAATATATGCAAAGTATCTGTTTGCATATATTGAGGAAATTCTTTATTTTTGTGGGGGGTTTTTTCAGTATGTATAGTTATAGTAGTTTATATTATAGTAATATAAAGTGAAAGTGATTGTAGTTAGTTAATTTTTACACTGTCTGCTGGAAATTAATACCAGTCTGAGAGGCCATTAGTTTATCGTTTTCTTCCATTTTCCACTGCTTCCTTTAGGGGATGATCCGCGGGTCACTACCGCGGATCATCTGCCTCCATCTCACCCTGTTGCCAGAATCTTACCCTCTGCATGAACCTCTTCTGGGGTCTTCCTTTTTTCCTCCTGCCTGACAGCTTCATCCTCATCATCCTTTGCCAAGTATATCTACTATCCCTCTTCAACACATGTTCAAACCATGTCAGCCTCACCTCTCTAACTGCTGAAACAGTGACCATGAGGCGGTTTTATCCCAAGTCTCCATTTTTTTGTTTTCATTCTACTTTTAACTTAACCTGATGTTTGGTAAAAGCCCAAACAGGTGCTGAAAATTAAAGGTGAGCTGGGAATGATTTGGACTTTTTAAATTACACTAAAAGGTTAAAATAGTTGTGATGATAATATGTGTAATAATCTACTGACACATAAGGTGGCTGATTCTGAGATGAGTGAGAAAATAAGTTGTACCTCTGTGTGTGGGTGTTAGGTCAAAACCAGAGGGAAAGACTCACTAGGGTAGAACAGAAAATCCAACAGTGACTGGAGAAATCCTGGAGGGGTAATCGGGTACAAGGAGGCAGGTGCACTGATTGGGAAACTGGGAACAGGTGAGGAGTGAAAGCCTGGGGAATAGAGTGTACCTGGGAGAGGCCTGAGTGAGTGAGTGAATAAATGACAGAACGGAAACAGAAGGTAATGTGAATGATTAATCTGCCATCTGCTGGTTTACACTGAGGTGTAATTTGCAGCTCGCTGCTTTGTTCTCATTTATTGTCAGATGTGTGATAGAGGAACCAGGAGGAACACTATGCACAAATTCGGGCACACAAACAAATGAAACAAGAACCTGAAATAAGTTTACTTTTCAGTGTGGTGGCCTGGTGTCTTCAACTATGTATAAAAGAACCGGGGTCTAAATTGTGGTTTGGTGATCTGATTTTACCCTGAAACCAGGCTCCGCTGATGGGGAAATGACTTTGTGAGGGTTCAGGAGTTTATGTTTGAGTGAAAATGTACCAAGCAGCCTCTAAGCTTGGTAAAATGTGGAAACTCCAGAGAAGCTAGGTTGTCGCTTTCCTTACCCACCCACCTAAAAAGAAAAAAAAAGTCCTGCAGCTGGAATCAGAAACACCCACTGTATTATCCCTGCAACTGAAAGCCACCTAATCAGGATTTTCTGGCTTTTGTTACAGGTTATTTAAGACTAAAGAACCTTCTCATGCTTAAACTAATCCCATTAATCTTGCTGGAATTTTGGCTTAGTGGCTTCTTCTTGGGTAAAGTCAGATTTATATTGCTGGTTTTGCTGATGTCGGGCAGAAGATCATTCAGATCATCGGATGCTGCTTTACAAGTATAAAACTGATACAGATGGATGTGAATGTTTGAACACATCTATCCATACAACAGCAGTTGACTTATCAGAAGTCAGAACTTACGGATGAAGTGAAACAGTTTGTTTATCCTCCTTTATCCTAGTTGTTGAAGTATCATTCAGATTCTCGTCTCAGCCGAGCAGTGAGTTTAAACATGAGCTCTTTCCATATGTTGATCTTAATTTTATCTGATTATAGTAAACTGGTGGGGGAAAAAACGAGGGAATCCTGCAGGGAAAATGAAAATATATTAAAAAAAAAAAAAAAAAGAGGAAAAGAGAGAGGAGATGTGGAAGCAGGAGGAGGAGGGTGCAGTGAGGGACACACCCTGAATGGGTGGAAACAGTAGAGCAGGCTCGTGTGTTTACTGATCTGACAGACTGTGTGTTCACTGTGCAGGAAGCTCGAGTCCTCTGAAGCAGGCGGTCGACGTGAATCGAGGGAAAAACCATGGCTGTTAACAAGTGTATCAAATACCTTCTCTTCTTCTTCAACCTTCTTTTTTGGGTGAGTATTTAAGACAACTTGAGTTCTTACAGTTTATTCACAGGTGATGGATTGGGCAGGTGTTTGCAGGTGGCGTCTGAGTTTTTGAGGCTGTTCAACAGATTTCAACTGAGTCTGATTTAAAAGTTTGCAAACCTGCCGGTTTTATTTGATTTGTGTTTGAAGCATTCAGTTTGTTTAATTTGGGCCTCGTCCCTAAATCAGTTTGACAACTGGCACAGTAGGTGTGGCATGCTGGTTTAGGAAGCTGTGATGCAACTTTCAATACTAAAGTTATTATTTATCTATTTATTTATTTCCAATATATTTCTACTTTTTCTAACTTGATTAAGATTTTTCTTAAATTTGGTCTCTTTAACCCCCAGTCTTTCCCTTTTCTGCATTCTTTGTGTGTCCTGACCTCCCTCTGTCTTTCCATCAATTGAGTAAAACTGGTTGTATCAGATTTTTCTGGCTTCACAAACAGGTATTTGTTCAGTTTCTGGGCATGGCTGTCCCCTCCGCCCCTGAGTTGAGCAATTCAGCATGATGGCGCTCCCTGGATGTTTTTGTTTTTTTGTTTGTTTTTAAACATCGCTGTTTGTAGGTCTTTGGAGGTTCACTGAAGTCTTTCTAAAAAGCACTGTTTGCATATTTTCTAAGCAATGTTTGCTCCATCCCACAGATTCTGTGCTGCTAGGAGCCCAACATGTAGCTTGACTGAGTAATTTTTGTTGTTGCTCAACACCAACCTGGTGGTGGCAGGAAACATACATTATCTCTTTTTTTTGTAGGCGGAACAATGGAAGGCCTTTATCAGCTTTGGAGCTGAAGTATTTGAGTTGCCACTCCCACTAAAAACTTTAAAGACTTTAAGAGCACGTATTTGTGCAAGGCAAGAGTTTGTTTTCCCCGTCAGAGCCAAAACTACAAACGCTGGTGTGCTGGAAACGTAAATCTTAGTCTGACTTCACATGTAATTGTGAAGTTTTTCCCCAACAAGCGAATTGTGCTGTTAGTCAATGAGAACAGCACAAATAACCATAATTTTTCAACCATGACGTGATCAAGATTTACAAAACAGACTTTTTCTTCAGCATCACCATGCAGATAAACCCAGCAGTAAACTGTTCACACAAGTCTGGTCAAAAACTCAGGTTTCCTATAAACGTTTTCAGGCCTCGAAGTCTTTTTGAAACCACAGCTGTCACCACCTGGTGGCCTTCAGAGAGAATCCAGATCTAAAAAACTTCTTCAGTGACTTCAATGGCTAAGCCATGGTTTTATTTTTTAAACTGGTCTTTGTTTGACAATGAAAGCCAAGGTTGTTGACAATTTAATTTTATCGTCAGTTTGAAGATCAGGCAGATTAAACTGTGTGAAATAAATGACTGCAAGTCTTATTGTCTTCTGAGTCACTTCAGGTGTGTCAGCAGACCGTAGTTTCAGTGAAATCTGTGGGTTTTTAGATTATGGTGTAAGATGATGAACACTGCTCATAAAGCTGGCTTCATATGCTGTACATGATCTGCACTTGTATCCGTCTGGCCAGCCCGTTCTCACTCCCGGGGCGTACCATACCGAGGTTTTGTTGCGTCCCGCGGTGTTCCTGAGGAACGCAAAGGTTATCTTCCGCGTTCTTATGGTACGCGTCGGGTTGTGGGTGAAATCCAGTGGAAGGACAGTCCCGTGGTAATACACGTTCCAGCCCTATTCTTAACCTTAACCAGCACAGAAATGACATAAAATTGTGTTTTCCAAAGCGTTTTTAAGAAAATGAACGAACATGTGTAGATTGAGTCCAAGCGGTTCTTGTGTTTTCTCATTTTTACAATCTCGTCATTTAGGAACGTGTTGGGTATCCGAAAGCGTAAAATGTTGGCGATTTGTCACCTAGCGTAAAATATTACGCGTAAGGAGTAAGAACGTGTTTGTCTGGCCGAGTGGCCCAGTTATGAAGTCATTTCTGTCGTTACAGCCTGACGAGTCGGATACGTCATTGTCTTTGGAGCACAGCCAGTCAGAACAAGCAGAAGCATGTTATCATGTTCATCTCGTGTGTGTGTGTGTGTGTGTGTGTGTGTGTGTGTGTGTGTGTGTGTGTGTGTGTGTGTGTGTGTGTGTTTGCTCGCAGGTTTAAACGTTATTCGGTCATAAACTCATGCATGTAGCTTCTGGCATTTTGTAATCCTCATCAAGCAGTGCGTCCTGTTTGAAAGGTTTCCTCCTGCAGCCTGCTGTGGTTATTTTCAGGTCTTCTCTCAGATTCCCAGAACTGAAGTCAAATCGATCCCAACTTAATTACAGCCACTCAGCGGACGTGATGTGTTTACCTAATGATGGTGGCGAGGGTTGAGCAGGCCTCTTATTTTCTGTGGAGCTCGTTTAATGCTGGTTTTCATATTGTGCTCTGCTGAGAAACATCAAAGAAAGATCCTCTTTCACCACCTATCTGCTCAAACACGACTCCGCCTTGTCCTTCAAGGAACTTTTAAGGTCTTTCTGTACAGCACTCAGCCACAGAAACCACTGCAGACCAGCCCTCAGGAAGCATTACTGCAGCACTCAGCACCGACCAGAGGCACAGAGCCGAGTGGCATTAGTGTTGAGCTTTATCAATGTTTTATGTATTTTTCATAACAAAGAGGACGCTTGTATACATTATTATTAAAGCAGCTGTCAGTAAACCTGCTGCTAGAACTGAATATTTCAAAGGAAATCTAATAAGCCAGCCGTGGATAATGGTGAAGTGAGGCACAGATATGGTACCACAAAATGGGTGACCACTCTCCTTTGGGGTTTTTTTTTTTCCCATCTTATAGATTGAATAAGGTAAAAAAATGATTAGATGATGATGAGATTTAGAACATCCTGAATGACCACAGAGACGAACTAGAGGAAGATCCAAATGCAAAACGGCCACACAGCTGGCTCTCCCCTGGGTTCTGTGTCTGTGAGGCCTGTTTTGTGTCCTTCCTCTATTATCCTTGCCACCAATCCAGCTGATTCTCTGTGAGCACTTTCTGAATTTAATTTAATTGAGTTCAGAGACAACATTTGTACAAATCAGTCCAAGTGTCACCTTTTGTTGGGATGTTTGAACAAGTAAAAAAGAGGAACTGTACTGTGTCATTTTAAAATGTTGCTTCCTTGTTTATGTGAAGAGCTTCATTATTTCCTGAATAATAATAATAATAATAATAATAATAATAATAATAATAATAATAATAATAATACTTAAATAACTGGAAGTTTGGGTGGGTTACCATCGGATATGACTTGACAGTCCACTTGAAGCAGTGTCTCGGAGACCTCACTGAGGGAGGCGTTTACAGTTTCGGTGGTCACATGGCATTGCAAAGCTCTGTGGTTACTAGTAGCCACACTGCAGTGTGTGTGTGTTGTGAAATGACGATGAGTCTCCAACTGTGAATCAGTGCTAAGGAATTAACCACCCTCATTCCTTGCTTTTGGGAACATGCCCAATCATGATGTACTCACTGGTTTTACTCCTGATTTAACCATCTAAATTCTTTTAGTCGGAGTCGATTAAATACCAAACGATTACTGTAGACTAAATCTAAAGTGTAGAAGTCTGTCATGTTTTTACATGGTTTATTCTTCTTGTCTTTGACATTGAGAAATGTGTTCACATGTCTCTCTTCTCTTCCTCCCACGCGTTGACATTTTGTCATGCTTTTATGAGAAACAACTTCTGATTTGCGGACTTCCAAATTCCTCTCACCTTTCTGCGTAACATAATTACTCTAGGTGGATCTTGTTTGTCTAGAATATGTTTGACTCGTTTTTCTTCAGTGACAAAAATGTCAGTACATAGATCCAGCACGTATCAATTTGATATGATACCGACGTTTGTATTTGTTTTTTCTATAATATTCAGCACTAATAGTCTGAGGTCAAGATTAACCTGTGTGCATGCGCCCTGTCACTGGGATCTCTAATCTTAATCTTTGTTGGGTTTTTCCCGTTGTGGTGGAGTAATGGTAAATAATTAACAGGCAACGTTACCCTTGAAAGGCACTTAAAGGTTAAGTTGTGCATGTCGTGAAATTACTCATAAAAAGGACAAAACTGTGTGACGACAACAACACGTGAACAGACTTCAGTGGTTTCCCATTACATTAACAGAGCTAAGAGGGCCCCACGTGTCTGCCTCTGTGGGTTGTGGTTAAAAAGGTTTTAAATCAGAATCTGAGTACTTTATTAATCCCTGAGGAAATCGTGTGGTAAATGTGAGAAAGAATAAGTTGGGATGAATTCCTGACGTAGTTTATAGTTCATATAGGCTTCGGCCTTTATTTCCGCTGCTCCCTGGGGCGGGTTCGTCTCTGATAGGAGAAAACCTGCAGAGCAACATGCTAACAGAAAGTCTCCTTGCGTGTATGTGCTGTGATGATCCCCTGCAACCGTCGCCAACGCCTCCCAAAGAAAACAATGACTTTGTTTGGGTGTGTTGTTCCACTGATAAAGCAGGTGAAACACTCCTGTGCTGCACGCCCACTCACCTGACAAAGGACGGTTCCCAGTTATCGGTACTGATTTGCACACACTCTCCTGGAAGTTGTGAGACCCAGAACCAAATGTCTGACTCTGCAGGTGGGACACGTCTGTGTTTTTGGCCTCTATTCGTTCTTTACTACATGAGGGCAGATGTCTCAACAGCAAATGTAGAGTCCAAAAACTGAGTTTTGTTATGTTTCACCTCGGGCAGTATCGCCATCAGCAGGGTTTTGTTTGTTGTTAAACCAGACTGAACGTCACTTTGCTGTCATCTGCCCAAAAGATGTCTACGACTTGTTTGTGTGTGATATCGAGGACGATTGAAAGCACGGGAAATGACACAGAGCGTTTTTTTTTTGTTTTTGTTTTTTTGGGGGGGGGGGGGGTTTGAGGAGCTCCGACTTGTTTTAATTCTGCATATGTTATGAGTTTGTCATTTTTGTTAATCTCATAATGATCTGTACAGCTTTCCTCTGTGCACTTGGTCAAGACTTCTCCCGTCACAGATTTTCAAACAAAATGATTTTAAAAGGGGAAAGCAGCAGCCCAAATATGACAAAACTGTAAACCTTCTCAAGCTTTCACTGCTTCTAATCACCAGTTTTACTTTTTAAGTGAATTAAATGACTTTGTGTGTCAATATGCAGGGGTTACAGCTAAAATGCTTTATGAGTGGGAATATGAGAATATTTTAAATGCTCAAACACTTTTCAGTATAGAAAATGTTTGTGCAGAAAAGGTTTCCCCATAAAGAACTTGAAGTGTGTGTCCTTCCTGCCGTTATGACCTTTTAATGACTTTGTTCTTAGAAATGAGCACGTCCCTCCGACTTCATCTGAAAGTCCATCTTTTGTCTTTTAAATCTAATTGTAGCCACAAGGAGAAAACAACCTCAATGTGTTTTTCAGTGTACAAAATGTACTATAGGAAACAGACGATCTAGGAAGTCAATGCTATGCTGCTGCTTAACATTCCTGTGATTGACTAGGAACCTGACCCTGCTGTATATCTGTGACCTTTTTAATCACGGAAATCTACTTTCCCCCAGCTGGACATGTTTTCGAGGAACTGACCCAGAACACGTGCACAGGGAAAGAGCTGACTGTAACTTTAAATCACTAATTGTGACCTTTTTAAAGTTAACCAGGGTTTTACTTTTAGAGATATTTGAGCAATGTTTGTTCCAGCCGCCTAAATCCTAGACACAGTCCACACAGATCAGTACCAGGGAGATAACACTACTAGCTGTTATCTCAGGTGCAGTTTGAGGTGTTGCATCCTGAAAATAAAAACAAACACACACACACACACACACACACACACACACACACACACACACACACACACACACACACACACACACACACACACACACACACACACACACACACACCTTTTGTTGGAGTGTAAAAGGGTTTTTTCATTCCTTTTTGCTCAGTCCCATCTCCCTGTTCTTCAGTTAGAAATATGTGGTTGGCGGCGAACGTTATCAAACTAACCAGACAGATGTGGCTTAATTTGGTTCACAGCTGTGACAATCTCTGCTTACTTATGCACATGTGATCAGGACCTCACATAAAAAACTCTGGAAACATGAGAAGTGTCAGATTTATTTATTTATTTGGGGGGGCGGCAGCTCAAAGTAAGCTGGATGTGACAAAGGATCTTATGGTAACTGGTAGATGTTTTGGTAACCCTAGTCAAACCATTTATTGATTTTTATTTATTTGGACTCTGTCCCTCTATTCCTTCTGTAAGTGTTCTCTTATGATTTTTATCAAATGTATTTTAAATGTATTAATCTTATTCTAATCAGTATGATTGATGAAAATAAAGGACAATGTTGTAATTTTTACTTTAACATGATTAGGCAGTGCTGTGTCATGTCTAAATGTGATGCTGCTGCATAGCTTTGACTCTCATTACTGGAGGACATTGATAATGGCAGAATCAGAAAATCAAAATTAAAACATTAAAAGGTAGATATAAAAAAAAAAAAATTTTTTTTCGTCATTTGCACCAAAATAAGCAATTTCAGCAACACTACACAAACAATCTTGTATTTACAAGAAAGTCACCTTTGAGTAGATGTGTCCATTTTATTCCTGCTGGTAATTGTCGGCCCCATGTTAAATATTATCATGTGTATATACCTGGAAATATTGCCATGCATTACAAATTCTGAAAACTTTTCTTTCCCCTGACTTGGATGTTAAAGGTAAGCTTTAGAGCTTTTTCCTCCAGGGAGGATTGAAGTGCTTGTTAAATGTCACAATGTCTATTTTGTTATTGCGCTGCTGCAGAGTTTCACCACCAGATGTCGCCAGATTCTGTAAAATTGGCTCATTCGGTTAATCTCCATCTTCTTCTCCCTCCAGCTGAGCGGTTGCCTCATCCTAGCCGTCTCCATCTACCTGAGAGTCAGCAAGGGTGGAAACCAGGTGAGCCAGTGATGGACTTTAAAGAGACTGCAGTA
This sequence comes from Astatotilapia calliptera, assembly GCF_964374335.1. Taxonomy (NCBI): domain Eukaryota; kingdom Metazoa; phylum Chordata; class Actinopteri; order Cichliformes; family Cichlidae; genus Astatotilapia; species Astatotilapia calliptera. Next base: position 20,789,382 of record NC_137438.1, read on the forward strand.
TTGCATAGATGAGCACAGAAGTGCATGTTCTAAGGCTTTGTGCAGGCGATGGTGTAGTATAGTGGTGTGACAGTGGGTCTCTTCAATGGATTCCAGATGATGTGTGGACCTCTCATACAAGAATAAGTCTTTACTGTGTTTATATCATCTGTGGTAACACTCAAAAGGTGACTTTGTTTCATTCTTCAGGGAGAATATGTGGTAAATAAAACTTACTGTGATTCCAGCTTTGCCTTCAGAGCTTTATGTATCGCATCAGAGCTACTCTCATGGTCAGCAACCAGGACCAGTCATCTGAAACGTGCACTCACTTCACATTGCCTTTATCCTTGTGTATTTTCCCATCTGTCACTCAGACATTCATCACATTTTCTCTGATCACACGTAAACTATTCCATAAAGACAAACTTCAACATCCTCTCTAACACATATAGGTGCTTTTAAAACTTTAGATCAACCTTTGACTTTGCCTTTGACTTCCACCTCATCTGTCCACAGATCACCGATCAGTACTTCCCTGCAGTCAACCTGATGATTGCCATCGGCACGATCATCATGGTTCTCGGCTTCCTGGGCTGCTGTGGAGCCTACAGAGAGAGCCGCTGCATGTTGCTGCTGGTGAGCATCACATTTTGATTATTTTGGGAATGTTTTTGGAGGGAGGCGAAGCAAAACACATTACTTAGTTAATGAAACCTACACTGAGGGATTGTACCGACACACATACCTGATGTTCAGTAACTGAAACTTTTGCCAACTGCTGGTGGGTTTCTATCTATGTTGAAGTTATTTCAGCTAAGTTGTAAGATTAAAAAACTGAAATATGTTGGTTTGTTACTATGACACAAATGTTTTTGTCGATTAAAAAGATGTGTGAACTTTAGGTGGACAGAACACACATTTTGCTTAACTTTTCGCCTCAGCAAGTCTTACAAAAATTGTTGATCTATATCATGTGTGTTCCCTCAGTTCTTCATCTTCCTTCTCATCATCTTCATCCTCCTGGTGGCAGCAGGCATCGCAGGAGCTGTGAGCCAGAATAAGGTAAAAATAGCGACTATGTGACTACTTAATTTTATTTTTGATGAGGCTCAAACGTCAAGTTGCGTTTCTGTTTGCAGATGGAAGACTGGGTGAACAAGCAGTTGAAAGATATGTTGCCACTTGCAAAACAACCTGACACGGTGAAAAGTGACCTGAAGAATCTGCAGAAAGATGTAACTAACACACACAGTTTTTCTTCAGTAATACAGAAAGACTTTCCTAGACGCAGTCAATCAGATACACGAGTTAACCTAAATCTTGAAACACACTTGTGGTATTTGAATGTGCTGGTATTATACAGGGTATCTCATTGTATTTACATTTCCTGAAGCCCAACATGTAACCCAAAAATGAATAACCAGTTGCCTGCTGCTCACACATGACCAGGGGGAATAAACTAAAATGCTGGGACATCAAATTTAAGACGAACTGCGCCTGAATACAGATCTACACGTCATGAGATTGACTGTGCATACTGCACACATCCACCAGAGGGCACTGTGCATTCAACTGCCTGCAAGTCTGTCAGTGGTATGATGCAATGTAAATACATGGTGACAAATGTCAGTTTCCCAACCCTGAGGCATCTCTATGAGGTCTTGAACATCCCACGGAGCACTATTCAAGTGATCATTCAGAAATGGAAGGAGTATGGCACAACTGTAAACCTACCAAGACAAGGCCGTCCACCTAAACTCACAGGCCGAACAAGGAGAGCGCTGATCAGAAATGCAGCCAAGAGGCCCATGGTGACTCTGGATGAGCTGCAGAGATCTACAGCTCAGATGGGGGAATCTGTCCATAGGACAACTATTAGTCGTGCACTGCACAAAGTTGGCCTTTATGGAAGAGTGGCAAGAAGAAAGCCATTGTTAACAGAAAACCATAAGAAGTCCCGTTTGCAGTTTACCACAAGCCATGTGGGGACACGGCAAACATGTGGAAGAAGGTGCTCTGGTCAGATGAGACCAAAATGGAACTTTTTGGCCAAAATGCAAAACACTATGTGTGGCGGAAAACTAACACTGCACATCACTCTGAACACACCATCCCCACTGTCATATATGGTGGTGGCAGCATCATGCTCTGGGGGTGCTTCTCTTCAGCAGGGACAGGGAAGCTGGTCAGAGTTGATGGGAAGATGGATGGAGCCAAAAAAAGGGCAATCTTGGGAGAAAACCTCTTGGAGTCTGCAAAAGACTTGAGACTGACCCTAAACATAAAGCCAGGGCAACAATGGAATGGTTTAAAACAAAACATATCCATGTGTTAGAATGGCCCAGTCAAAGTCCAGATCTAAATCCAATCGAGAATCTGTGGCAAGATCTGAAAACTGCTGTTACAAACGCTGTCCATCTAATCTGACTGAGCTGGAGCTGTTTTGCAAAGAAGAATGGGCAAAGATTTCAGTCTCTACATGTGCAAAGCTGGTAGAGACATACCCTAAAAGACTGGCAGCTGTAATTGCAGCAAAAGGTGGTTCTAGTATTGACTCAGGGGGCTGAATAATTACGCACACCCCACTTTTCAGTTATTTATTTGTAAAAAATGTTTGGACTCATGTATGATTTTTGTTCCACTTCTCACGTGTACACCACTTTGTGTTGGTCTTTCACGTGGAATTCCAATAAAACTGATTCTTGTTTGTGGCTGTAATGTGACAAAATGTGGAAAAGATCAAGGGGGCCAAATACTTTTGGAAAGCCTCTGTATTGTGACAGGCTGAACAGCAATAAGGGCTTTACTAGAACTATTACACTAGTTCCAATCCTATTTGTATTTTCTTCCCAGCTCAAGTGTTGTGGTCTTGTGAACGGAAAGACAGACTGGTCTCCAGATCCATTCCCAGAATCCTGTCGCTGCAACGTCACCAACAGTCCCACCCCTGTCCCCGGTGCTGAGTGTGGCTCAGAAGGTTACTACAGCACGGTAAGGCTGTGACTGCTGAACACTGGATTGAGCATCCCAGCAGGAATCTGATTTCACTTTATATCTGAACAAGAAATCCACACTCTTACTTTACTCTCATCGCTGAGACACAGTTAAATGAACCATAATAACCCACGCTGCTCTGCTCTCACCCTGCAGCCCTGCTCCACCCGAATCGTCAACCTGATGAAGGAGAATATGGTGATAGTGCTGGGAATTGCCTTCGGCATCGCCGTCCTGCTGGTGAGCTGACACATATAGTCACCACATCACTTCAGGGGACATTTGAGTTCACTCGATTAAAAAGTCATACTCTAATTTTTAAGTTTTTTTTTTTTCTCTTGATAGAAAAATTGTAGAACATGCAAAAAGCAGATTAATTAATTAATTGGCATTAAGTCAATTTTATTTATATAGCGCCAAATCACAAAAACAGTTGCCTGGGGGTGCCTGATTCCTCTTGTAGAACCAGGTTTAGGGAGCGCCAGCTGTCTGCTGCGACCAGCTGGGGGTGAGGGGGAAGGGGATGGGGCAAAAGACCCGCCATGTGGAAGAGACCCAAAGATTAACAATTACCATTTTTATATTTTCTTTTGTCTTATTTTATTAAAGTTTTAATAATGAGTCATTTGTTGTTCCTGCAGATTTTCGGCTTGGCTTTCTCCATGGCTCTCTACTGTCAGATCAGCAAGAAGGACGGACCTACCACCAACGCCTGAGGCACCATCATCTCTGCCCAAATGTAACCACAATATATCCTCTGCTAATCTAACTCATCCTGTGCTTTCACTGTGAAGAAGCGCACTGAGATTAAAGCCTCTTATACACTAGTATGGAGTCCCAATGGTTACCAAAAAATACACTCTATATAATCTGTATTTTGTGTAAAAGGCATTATGTTACCTGAAATGATAAAATAGTTTGTGTCTGAGAAGCGGGCAGCTTTAGAAATTACCCAGTAAATGCAAAGTAAATAACTGTAATATAATTAACTGGTGTTGATTTAGAATTTCCCAAACCTTTAACTGTTATGAGTATGTTGGTTATGATTTGATTGTGTATTTGACGATGTACGGAAGCCAATTTAAGCCAAAAATATTTAGTCAATAGCCAAGTTGGTGCACAAAATAAAAATTAGTTTCTCATGTTCTCTTAAAAGTGACTTTTTGCTTGTTTGTCACGTTTCTTTTTTTTTTTTTTTTTTTTTTTTTAAAACTTTTGAAAATGTCAATCTGGTTTATATGGTTTATTTTATTTTTTTTAAGGTAAGTGTATAGTCTGGATTTTTCATTTTAGTTTTTGTCTGTTTTTTTTATAATCATATTTCTGGTTGTAACTGGCTTCCATATTATTTATATTCTTTTGTGTGTGTTTGTTTGTTTGTTTGTTTGTTTGTTTGTTTGTTTGTTTTTTTTTTTTGAAAATTATTGCAAAGACAATCCTCAGGAAGTTGAAATTGGTCTAACATACCTCTCAGTAAATCTCGCACTCAATCATGGTTATTATTGATATAAAAGTTGTTTCTTCTTTCTCCTGTTAAAAAACTTTCACTGGGTAATAAGGCATGGTGGGATTTAGGTTTGGTTTTTTTTTTGTTTTGTTTTTTTTGCGCGGGGGGTGTCTTGTTTGTTTTTATATCAAATGTCAAGCTTCTCAAGTGTTCCAACATTTGCTTCATTTGCTTCATTTATTTTGTAGTCCATTTTAGGAAAGACGTTTAAAAAAACAAAACAAAAATAAATTCAGCCAACTAAATAAAACTTTCACGTATCCCATAATTATTAAGAAAAACTGAATCCCGAGAATTTACAAGTTTTTGTTTTGTTTTCCCATGGAAGCATGAACGTCAAAAAAAAATGTGATTGATTTTTTTTTTTTTAAAACCAAAGATTAATGTCCTCAGGCCTGAGGATGCTCAGTGTTTGCCTGGATGAATCTGCTTTGTTCCTGATGCTGTTTAAAGTGGTTTTAATCACTATATCACCTGTCAAACACAATTTAAAATAAATAACAATTTAAACAAATCAAGAAGGGAAATTCAGATTGAAGATAAATGTTCTTCTCATGGGCCATATACAATCTAACCAAAGGTAAGTTTGTTTGTTTTTTGTTTTATTTTTTATTTTTGTCATGAGTTTGAGTTTTATGGTAGTACCAGCTGATTTGCTTTAATTGTATTCAAGAAATGCAGAACATTTTACTGTGACAGGAAGTGGCCTGTTTCCGCACACTGCTCACATTTCCTTCCTTCACTTCCTTCTCATTATAATTGCAAGGAACAGAAACCTTCCTAATGTGTTTTTACTTTTACTCACTCTAATCAACTATCAGATGGGGAGATCAAAGTGAGTTAATGATGGACTTGATCTGAGAAAGAAAATTCTAATATATTAAACCATTTTTATTAATATCATTATGGAGTTGTCACATTTTTGTGTTTATAAACACAATTTATAAAAAATGTAACAATAGAAATGACATTTAGAATTCCAAGTGGATATCACACAGATTCTGGTTACTCCCAATAATTCTGAAATCGGATAAAGAAAAATCTACCTTTGTACATGGACAGAAACAGGACTTTTAAACCCAAAATAAATTAAGTTGTGGAATGCATTTCCAAAGCTTGATGCCTTAACTATTTACCCAATAAAGACAAAATCTGACAACCTTCCCTGTGAGTTCTGACACCTCAGTATATAGAAACATTTGTTTATTTAGCTGCATGTTCCATGCGAAATGATGTGATAGCTCTGTTTAGCTTAGCAATTCAGTTATACTTGTATAGTGGCAAATCACAACAGCAGTCGCTTCAATGTGCTGTGTTGTAAGTTAAAGACTAGGAATGGGAATCGACGAGAACCGTTCCTAGTAGTCAAATTCCTTGGAATCGTTAGTCTGTTTGCCTATTGGTACTGCTTATTGGTTCTTGTACTTGCGCTGCTATCAGCTGATTTCAGTTATCGAGGGAGGAAAATAGCAGGATAGTTTATAGCTGTAGCTCAGGTGGCAGAGCAGGTCAGCCACTAATCAGGTCGGTGGTTCAATCCCAGGCTACCTCCTGGCTGCATGCCAATTATCCTTGGGCAAGATACTAACCCCGTGTTTGCCTACTGGTGGTGGTCAGAGGGCCCGGTGGCGCCAGTGTCCGGCAGCCTCGCCTCTGTCAGTGCGCCCCAGGGCAGCTTTGGCTACAACGTAGCTTGCCATCGCCAGTGTGTGAATGGGTGAATGACTGAATGTAGTGTGAAGCGCTTTGGGGTCCTTAGGGACTAGAAAAGCGCTATACAAATGCAGGTCATTTACCATAGCATGGATGTGGACCTTACTTTTATTTTTATTGCACAAAAGGACAAGAGCATAATGTTGAACTGCAAACTGCATCCAATGACAGAAACAACGGCATTATTCTGCTAACTAACACTTTCAACTATTTTTCTCCCTGGAGTAATTAAATAGCGTAGTGCATTACTTTTAATAAATGTGTTCTGTGTAATATCTGTAACCGGAAGGTCGCCGGTTCGATCCCTGGGCTCTCTGTCCTGGTCATTGTGTCCTTGGGCAAGACACTTTACCCTACCGCCTACTGGTGTTGGCCAGAGGGGCCGATGGCGCGATATGACAGCCTCGCTTCTGTCAGTCTGCCCCAGGGCAGCTGTGGCTACAACTGTAGCTGCCTCCACCAGTGTGTGAATGTGAGAGTGAATGAATAGTGGTATTGTGAAGCGCTTTGGGTGCCTTGAAAAGCGCTATATAAATCCAATCCATTATTATTATTATTATTATTACATTACTTTTTTGAGTAATGACCCAACACTGAGGAAATGCATCCAAATGACAATGACAATGTGCAATGACAATAAAGTTGAATTCTAATTCTAATTCTAATCCTAATTTGCACAAATGTAATGTTTGATATGCTGCTTAGTAATGGTGGTAACGCTCAAAGCGGAGCGGGCAAGAACCCAATGAGAATCAATAAGAGAACTGATAAGGAATCGAATCCTTAAGTGATATCGGTAAAAAGGTATCAGAGTCGTTAAATTCATCTAAATTCCCATCCCTAGTAAAGTAATAACAATAATACATAGAAAATCCCGACAAATATATGATGCCCTGTGAGCAAGTGTTTTTTGAGAATTAAAGTACCATCAAGAAGAAACTTCCAGCAGAACTAGGCACCTTAAATAACTTAACTCGTACCTCGGGAAGGATGGGGTTTGTGGGTGCCTTTTTAGGTGATGAAGTTTAAAGTTAAATATTGGATTAACTTCATACAGCATTTGGTTACTGTTTAAATTACGGAACTTACTTTTCAGGCAGATCTTCAGTAGGATTATGTTAACATAACTTAAAGATAACGAGTTAAAATTTTGTTTTCATGTTACTTCAGCTCATTACTGTTTTCTGGAGACCCGTGAAGGTTTTACTTTAACTTAACTGTAGAGAGCAGAGGTGATGCTCGAGTCTGTTGGAAGCTCTGGACACATCACATATAGCAGAGCTGGACACACTGGCTTTATGCTAGCTAATTTAACTAATGTTAACCTTCAAAATATATGATGCTAGTGGACCATTTAACGCTCATGCACCTCCTGAAGCTCCATTGTTCCACTGAAGGAAAAAGCACCCCAGATTAGTGATGTGCAAATCATGAAAAGTTAAGTGATTCTCAATACTCGAGAATCACTTTACTGACTCGTGAATCATGTTTCACACCCCAACTGACTCACTGACTCATCCCTGTTGCTGACTAATTTTATTAGTAGAAATATATCTAGCTTACCATTAAAATTGTGGGGAAAAAACAACAGCAAGTTTCTTAACAAAAACATTTCTGCTCTGAACTGGAAGAAAAAACCCTCCTTTCCTGAGCTAAATCGTAGCATAAACAAATAACTCACTTACTCACTCACTCACTGCTAGGGTTGCCAACCGTCCCTTAAAAAACGGAATCGTCCCGTATTTAGAAACAAAAGTACATGTCCCGTATTGAGCTAATAAGGGACGCACTTTGTCCCATAATACAGTGAGAATCAAAAGTAGTCTATAACTTTTAATGGAATTAACGCTTTGTTTTAAAACATAATTCCCAGCCCCTCTCCTGCTTTGTGACCAATGAGCTGGCAGCACACTTATGACAATTCGAGTATGACAATTCAGATTACCGCTCATCTCATTGGTCGAGGAAAGGTCGCTTGCAGAGAAAATACCGGAAGACAAAAGATGACCACAACAAGAAGCATGGCCAACAGGGAAACAAACGCCAACACTGCGGTGCAAGTCTCGGATGACAGTACACCTAATGCTGGGCAGACACTCGCTTGTGTCCAGATCACGCCGTCTTTTTCACCGACGTTTACGTGTTTGCGCGTGAGCAGTGTGAGCGCCTGTGGTGACACCCTCACGAGCGATTGATGATCGGGAGCTGGTCGTGAGGTGTTAATCACTTCTCGTTACCCCACGTATACTACACGACGCACGATGAAGGCCAAAATCGGTCCGATCACTCAAAAATCGGCTCAAAATGGGCCTAAAACCGCACAGTGTAAGCCCAGCATTAGAGCAGCAATGTTTGTTCCCCTCAGAGAAAGGGAAGAATGGGAAAAGGAAAACACCTGGCTGGAAAAAGTTAATATGGGCATGTGCAGTGAATATCAGCACTATGTGGCCAGAAGTGTGATAATATAACTTATTTTGTGTAATAAACAACTGCAAGGATAGATGATTACAACAAATTGATGACTAATACATAAAAGTAATACATAGATGAATAATGATGATGAGTTAAGATGCGTAATCATGGGAACAAGCGGGTTTACAAACAGGAGCAGCTGATTAGCATTAGAAAAGCTGAAATAATACCTTAGCTGAAGCCAATTGTACTAAATGCACTAAATGTGCACTGTTACAAGAATGTTTTTCTTTCTATTGTTTTCTATTATTTTAAGTTAAGCAGGACAGAGTTCTTTTAAAGAAAGATTTACTTATATTCTCAAAAGTTAAGCATGACAGGCTTCTGTTTAAGAAAGAGACCTGTTTTAGTGTGTTAATGTTGTCATTTTGAGCTAAAAATAAATGGCTAAATGATCATTTGTTTCACATGTGTTCATATCACAAAGAATAGAATATGCATCTACTTAAATCAACTTCAAGTCAAATGGTTAAAAAAATAATTTCACACACAAAAAAAGAGCTAGAAAATTCACCACACTGGGAAGGGTGAAGACAACTGGGTCGCCCGGCCCTGGCCACGAGGTGTCCCTTATTTATTTTTCAGGGAGTTGGCAACCCTACTCACTCCCTTCTGTGATGAATCGTAGCATAAACGAATCACTCAGGACTCACTCAACGTCAGTCCTGGCTCACAGCTCCTTCTTCTTCTTGGTTGGCAACCAATGTTAAGGCGCATTACTGCCCCCTGGCTCACAGCTCAGTGGACATTTAAAAATATATATATATTTGACACATTTGAGGAAAATACAAATAAAAATAAATAAAAATAAATAAAATAAATGTTCCCTTTAGAAATCTTTTTTTTGTGCTTTTTTTTACTCTATAAAAATAGTTGTTTTTCTTTTTCAATCACTCATCTTAGCAGTAGGATATACATGAAAAGAGAAATAAATTAAGTTTGAGTGAAAATGTACATTTTTTGCACTCTCTGGGCAACTGCCTCAGTGACTCAAATGACTCAAAAGAACCCGATTCACTTTGGTAAGTGACTCATTGAAACTCAATTCAGTAAAAAGAATCAAATTTACCACCATTACCCCAGATCATTATGGCGCCCCCGTGCAGGATGGTGTGTAGAAAACATCTCACGTTGGATCTGCTTGTCTTGCCATGTTGGAAACCATCAGGACCATCAAGGTTGCATTTTTTCTCATCACAGAATAAAACTTTCTTCCACCTTTCAATGTCCCATGTTTGGTGCTTTCTTGCAAAGTCCAAACGGTCAGTTCTGTGGTGTTCAAGGAGACAAGGCCTTTGGCGTTTTTTGTTTTTGAAGCCCTTCAGTCTCAGATGCCATCTGATGTTAAGGGGCTGCAGTCAGCACCAGTAACAACCTTAATTTGGGTCAAGGATTGCCCAGAGTCTTGACAGACAGCCAAATGGATCCTCTGACTCAGTGCTGTGGAAACTTTTTTGTCTTCCACTTGACTCTTATATTCCATAACCCATTAAAAAAATTCCAAATGACTGTCTTACTGCTTTCCACCTCAGATGCGATGGCATGCTGCCAGAGACCCTGCTTATGCAGTTCAACAACCCGACCACGTTCAAAAAGGGAACTTAATTTTGTTTTTGCCATCAGAACATCATAACAGTGTGACTATCAGACAGAAAATGAAAATGAATCCATATTTTTGCACAGATTTGTCGAAATGGAAAATCTGTAATTGATGTTATATAAAAATGCTATCATTAGTCTCATTATATATGAGCTTATTAATCAAGGCTAAACCATTTAGATCTGTATCTATAAATTACATAATAATAAGGCATAATGCTTTATAAATGAAGTATTCACCATTATCTCACTAATGCTTAATACAGTGCGGTTATGTGTATGTTTCAGTGTATAACTACCATCGGGTTAGATATTTAGCGAGGGATTGCAGATGAAAAGAAATAACAGTGTTTATTAATCTACACTGTGCCTGTTAAAAATAAACAAATAAAAATCAAAATATGTAATGTAATATAACAAAGTAAGGAATTTTTTTTAAATATTCATTTTATACTTTACACTTTCAATCTGAGTACTTCGGGTGTTTAAATTGACAGTGAAGTTTTTATCTATTTCTTGACATCCATAATTAAAGAAAATAAGATAGCTGACTACCAAACACAAATGACAGGACAAGCAACACCACTGTTCTTAGTGAGTCAAAGCCAAACTGTGTGATGGCGTGAAATTTGGAAACTAAACCTGGCCCCTCCCCTTCTGCATAAAATTTAAATTCCTCAGAAAGAAAACCACCTGCGTTCAGCAAAAACAATCAGGAAGATGTTGCAGAAACAGCTTGGAACAGTCAGAATAACAAAGCAGCCAAGCCTTATGGTATTAATTGCTCATAGAACAAGAGTTACGTCTGGTATCTCACAGCCGCAATGGATGTTTACACTGCACACGTCATTACCACTGTTTTGGCTAATGTGGCTGATTCCAGAGATATTTTTATATTTCTGCCCAAATCTGTAAATGTCTGCTGGGAAACAACCAGGGACACTGTTTATGACTGTTTCTCTAACACACATAAGTTTGGCCATAAACACACTCTGCTGGTCCATCCCCTGCAGCTATTTTTAACCTAAAGTCAACACAGCACCCAGTTTAATGACTCTGCTGGATTCCAGTCTATTTTACTCCCGTCCTGGTACAGCACTTACTACAAAATAACACTGATATGAAATTGAAATATTATTTTGATAAGTCCAAGCAAATAACTTGATCACAAATATACAAATCAAACTGAAGCCAAATTAACATCTTATTGTAGCTGACTTTGTGCATCAAGATCATGGAATCCAGTTTTCCATAGCAAAACTGCATCAATCACAACTAGAAGATGTTCCTGGTATCAAAACATAGGTAAAAATAATGGAAAATGTCCAATTTAACTTCGGCTAAAACATCCTTCCAAAAACATCCTGGAAGCAGTGGTCTAAATCAGTTCAAAAAGATAATCACTTTTGGAGGTCGTATGTGCAATGGCCCATAACAGTATTTCTTAAAGACACACACAAACTGATCCACTAATATAACAACCTTCTGGTGTGTGCTGAGAGTTTGTTATGTGTGAACACATAATGACAATAAAGGATACTTCTTCTTCTTCTTCTTCTGGGTAACGATAATTGCAAGAAATTTAAGTTTGCAGCTCACCTCTCCAGGTAGAACGATGATTTATGCTCAGTTGAGATGCTTTTGGCCCATCACATGCTGTTCTGAACAGTGCTGAAAGGACAGAAGGAAAAGGTGAAGGAAGGAGTTGTGGAGCAGGATTGTTGGGTCTGCAGTTGCCATGCAACAATGAAGTTGGGCTGTTGCTGCTGTGTTTGTTTATGGTGTAAAAATAAACACGTTTTCACATTAGAAATGCTATTTGTCTTCCCTGTGTCCTTTCATCACACTTGTTACTTATTTTCCTCCCTTTCCTCCTGTCACTTTCACTTTCTTTTTCATACTTCTTTGTCATTTACCTTCCTGTTTTCTTACTGACATTCATATCTCTATTTCAATCACCCTCCACGCTTAATTAGTTGTTATTGTTACCTGGAATAACCTCTCCTCTCCTCTTCTCCCCTTCTCTCTTTTCCTCTCAGCCAATCTTCCAAACTTGGTCATGTTATTCGTTCTGCCGCCAAACACGGAGCTTTAAACAACATCCATCACACAGGAGTGGGCTCTGGACTTTACTCTGTTTCTATTTTAACTGGACTCGCTCAGACAGCAGCCATGGCTCGCTGCAGGAGCTACTTGCGAGGACTTGCTATCTGTGTTACTGTGTTGCTACTGGTAAGCACACTGCTAATTGTTAACTGCATGTTTGTGTGGGCTGTCGGAGGTGATTGGATCTTTAAAAAATGAAAATTTTAAAAAGGTAATCTTAAAAAATTATAATGGTCTAAAATCTTAATCTACTATTTTTGAAATACACAGTGTGTCATTCAGGTGTTGATTACATGTGCTAATTAATGAATTTCAATGTAACTACAGTCTTGTAAACAGAAGGTGAAAAGCAGAAACAGTATGTTTGTTTTTAACTTTTTTTCTTTTACTTATAATTTTGTAGACATGTAATTATTTTGCGTTGAGCACGTACAAAATTTAGTTTCATTCTGGGTTCAAATACATATTTGTGATAATTGTGGTAATAACTAGCAACTGCTTTCTGGTAGCAGGTGCAAGATTATATTTGTCTAATTTTTGGCAACTATTATATGTTGCGTTTAAATCCAATCAATCTTTATTTATAAAGCACTTTAAAATACCCAGCACAGGACCAAAGTGCTGTACATTAAATATGTTAAGAACAATAAAATAAAACAAAACAATAAAAATAAAACACATAATACATAAAAACTTAAAGTAGCCCTATATTTAAAACGAGAGAAAACAGCATAGAATCAACTTTTTTTCTTGTTTTTTTGGGTGAAGTATTTGTTTTCATGTATTCTTAATACTTATCTAAACATTAAAATATTTTAGGTGGTGTGTTATGTTGCCAAAATCTTGCACTGTGTGGTACTCAAAAAGATTTTCTTTTATTTAAAGTAAACATTTAGTCTTGATTTAATCTTTTTACTAATAAATCTCTCTTCACTACACTAAAACACTAAAATAATGTGGAGGTCTTTTAGCAACAATTTTAGAACCTTCACTTTTTAAGTTCATAAGAGGAAGGAAGGAGGCAGGGGACTAGGGAGTGTCATAACCACGGTCTAGGACGAAACAACAAAGATCCATGAGTACATCAGGAAGATGGCCTCACAACTGATAGTGTGCTTAGTGAATACCTCAGGCAGCAGAAACCAGAGAAAGGAGAGGAGCAAGAAGAGGAACCATCATGGGAGGACAAGCCCCTGCATGGTACAGTGGGGCAAAAAAGTATTTAGTCAGCCACCAATTGTGCAAGTTCCCCCACCTAAAATGATGACAGAGGTCAGTAATTTGCACCAGAGGTACACTTCAACTGTGAGAGACAGAATGTGAAAAAAAAAATCCATGAATCCACATGGTAGGATTTGTAAAGAATTTATTCGTAAATCAGGGTGGAAAATAAGTATTTGGTCAATAACAAAAATACAACTCAATACTTTGTAACATAACCTTTGTTGGCAATAACAGAGGTCAAACGTTTACTATAGGTCTTTACCAGGTTTGCACACACAGTAGCTGGTATTTTGGCCCATTCCTCCATGCAGATCTTCTCGAGAGCAGTGATGTTTTGGGGCTGTCGCCGAGCAACACGGACTTTCAACTCCCGCCACAGATTTTCTATGGGGTTGAGGTCTGGAGACTGGCTAGGCCACTCCAGGACTTTCAAATGCTTCTTACGGAGCCACTCCTTTGTTGCCCGGGCGGTGTGTTTTGGATCTTTGTCATGTTGGAAGACCCAGCCTCGTTTCATCTTCAAAGTTCTCACTGATGGAAGGAGGTTTTGGCTCAAAATCTCACGATACATGGCCCCATTCATTCTGTCCTTAACACGGATCAGTCGTCCTGTCCCCTTGGCAGAAAAACAGCCCCATAGCATGATGTTTCCACCCCCATGCTTCACAGTAGGTATGGTGTTCTTGGGATGCAACTCAGTATTCTTCTTCCTCCAAACACGACGAGTTGAGTTTATACCAAAAAGTTCTACTTTGGTTTCATCTGACCACATGACATTCTCCCAATCCTCTGCTGTATCATCCATGTGCTATCTGGCAAACTTCAGACGGGCCTGGACATGCACTGGCTTCAGCAGCGGAACACGTCTGGCACTGCGGGATTTGATTCCCTGCCGTTGTAGTGTGTTACTGATGGTGACCTTTGTTACTTTGGTCCCAGCTCTCTGCAGGTCATTCACCAGGTCCCCCCGTGTGGTTCTGGGATCTTTGCTCACCGTTCTCATGATCATTTTGACCCCACGGGATGAGATCTTGCGTGGAGCCCCAGATCGAGGGAGATTATCAGTGGTCTTGTATGTCTTCCATTTTCTGATGATTGCTCCCACAGTTGATTTTTTCACACCAAGCTGCTTGCCTATTGTAGATTCACTCTTCCCAGTCTGGTGCAGGTCTACAATACTTTTCCTGGTGTCCTTCGAAAGCTCTTTGGTCTTGGCCATGGCGGAGTTTGGAGTCTGACTGTTTGAGGCTGTGGACAGGTGTCTTTTATACAGATGATGAGTTCAAACAGGTGCCATTCATACAGGTAACGCGTGGGGGACAGAAAAGCTTCTTACAGAAGACGTTACAGGTCTGTGAGAGCCAGAGATTTTCCTTGTTTGAGGTGACCAAATACTTATTTTCCACCCTGATTTACGAATAAATTCTTTACAAATCCTACCATGTGGATTCATGGATTTTTTTTTCACATTCTGTCTCTCACAGTTGAAGTGTACCTCTGGTGCAAATTACTGACCTCTGTCATCATTTTAGGTGGGGGAACTTGCACAATTGGTGGCTGACTAAATACTTTTTTGCCCCACTGTATACATTTTGCATCTCTGTGGTTGTGAATGCTGGGGCTCAAACTCAGGAGCTTACTTGGTGCTCCACTAAGTTTAAGCAACATCTAGAAATAATAGAAATAAATGTGTGAGTGTTTTTATTGTTTTTTTCTGTTCATTTAAACTGCGTAAGACAAGTTGCAGAGAGAATATTCACTAAGTAAGCCAACAGAGGCTGGGAATGTGGAAGTCAAAGAATGAGACAACCATGAGTGTTTAAGGTGTAGTTGGACTGTTTTGGAAAGTTTCAACTTGCTGACTGTGAGACAGATTACATTTGTGATATAAAGCTGTCAGAGTTCCCAGTCTCTCTGGGGAAGAGAAGGCATTTCACAGGAATGTTTCTGCTGTTAAAGACTTCCTGATCTGTGAAACCAACCAACAGCCACTTTTGTGTAAACCAGTTTGAGTCATTGCCTTTTACTATTTTTATTCTTTATTCATTTTTATTATGCAGGTGTCTGGGTTTGTGATGATTGGTGCTGCTTTTTCCCCCATTGATGATATACCTGTTGCAGAGGTAAAATGGGATTTTTTTCACCACACTTTTTTATACAAGAATCAACTATGTAGTGAAACAGCTCTAATTTCACATTATATTTCCTCAGACTCATAGTTGACATTTTATAACACAACTTCTACTTTCTTGTAAGATTCTGGTGCATACATTATCCACAATGCAACTGTGAGCCTGCCACTTGTAATGTAGCTTGGACTCTAGCACTGATAGGAAGAAGATAGATAGATAGATAGATAGATAGATAGATAGATAGATAGATAGATAGATAGATAGATAGATAGATAGATAGATAGATAGATAGATAGATACATACATACATACATACATACATACATACATACATACATACATACATACATACATACATACATATATACATAGATACTAATCAACGTGTATGATTTCCAAAGTTAAATAAAGGCATATTTGAATATATATAATAATTATAATAATATAATTGTGTATTGCTGTGCTGTTATTAGTTACTGCATTTAGTAGTTATTTTATACATTTTCATTTTTACATATTTTATCTTTTATATTATTGCTAAATAGTACCCATCCCCCGTCATTTGGTTATAGTTTGCTTCCAAGTAGCCAGACCTTCTTGAAGTCTTTAGAGTGGTCTTTAATATAGTTTCCCAGGATTTCTGAGGGTCTTTCAAAGTTTTCTTTGGACACTGGCTGCTTTATCCTCACTTTCATTCCAGCCAGTATACTTGACAATTTTAGAGGATTGATTTCTTTTTTTAGTCACAGAAAACCAACTTAAGAATAATTCAAGCACAAAAAGGCACCTAACTCGAACAATGAATCAGTGTTATGTGACAATCAACTTCACCAATAAATTAATTTTCAGTAGCATCTTCAAGCACTTCATTACCGGAAGTGTGTCACAAACATGTCACTTTTTCCTATTTCTTTTGTTGAATCTATAAAAATGCCAAAGATGGCACAGTTTTACAGACATAAAATGATATTTTTGCACCAACAAGGTGATTCC
Source organism: Astatotilapia calliptera (assembly GCF_964374335.1). Classification (NCBI taxonomy): domain Eukaryota; kingdom Metazoa; phylum Chordata; class Actinopteri; order Cichliformes; family Cichlidae; genus Astatotilapia; species Astatotilapia calliptera. Next base: position 20,806,104 of record NC_137438.1, read on the forward strand.
CAGAGAGCTAGCAGCTGAAAACTTGGCATATCTCAACATGGTGTGCTATGTGTCCTTAAAATATCTGAGGAACCTGGACAAGGAGTGGGCAAAAGAAGTGCCAGGCCTAAAGACTAACAACAGCAGATGAGTGGTATCTCAAAGTCATGTCCTAAATAGGAAAAGGACTTGCAAGGATCTGGCACATAATCTAAAAGATGCATCTGGACCTTCTGCTCCACACTGCATCACAAGTGTGTGATTGTGTGTGAATGGGTGAATGACTCTATGTCGTGTAAAACACTTTGGGGTCCTTAGCGACTAAGTAAAGCGCTATACAAATGCAGGCTATACCATTTACCATTTCTGCTGATCCTGTTCATTGCCTCATTAGAAATGGTCTCAGATACTGTTCTGCATATTCAATAGTTGTTATTATAAATATTTGTTATTTATTCCTTTTGTTTAGGTTAAATAAAATATATTTGTTATCTGACGTTCTCTCTTTCAGTTGTTTGACCAGCTGTCCATTAGTAATGGCTTACTGGTCCTGCAGGTGTTTGGTCCACTCACAATGGTTTTGTCTGTTCTGGGCATATCTGCTGCCTCTTTGGACTACAAATCTTTGCTGTTGGTGGTGAGTAACACAAATTCATACATGTGTTTGTTAAAATAAGATAAGATGAGATAAGATAAGATAAGATAAAATAAAATAAACTTTATTAGTCCCACGCATGGAAAATTAGTTTTGTTAAAGCAGTAAAGCAGATAAGATAACATAAAATAAATTTGTACATTTTTTCTATGTACAAAGTTGCATAGAAAAAAATAGAGAACAAACACTGGAATAAGATATCCATAAGATACTGTACACAATAAAATAGAATAAAATAAAATACTATATGCAATCGAATAAAATAGAATACAAATGCTATATACAATTGAGTATAATACAACGATGCCAGAAAAAGAGTAATGCACTTAGTGTTGTTGCTATTGCACATGTGTGGATGTGTGTGTTTGGTCAGTTGAAGTCTTTGTTGTGGAGTCTGACAACAGTGGTGAGGAAAGACCTGCAAAATCTCTCCGTCCCACACCGTGGGTGACGCAGCCTGCCACTGAAGGAGCTGCTCAGTGCTGTCAGAGTCTCCTGCATGGGGTGAGAGATGTTGTCCAACAGGGATGACAGCTTAGCCACCATTCTCCTGTCACTCTCCACCTCCACTGGGTCCAGAGCGCATCCTAGAACAGAGCTGGCCCTTCTGATCAGCCTGTTCAGTCTCTTCCTGTCCCCAGCAGAGATGTTGCCGCCCCAGCAGACCACACCATAAAAGATAGCTGAGGCCACCACAGAGTCATAGAAGGTCTTCAGGAGTGGGCTCTTCACTCCACAAGTTCAAATGTAGCATCTTTGTGAGGATCCTAGCTGATAGAAGTATTCCCAACCCCTAATCCCTAATTGCATATATACGAAAACATAATTTTAACCCAAATTCTAAAGCTAAGTTTGAAGCTGCTGTCCCTAAATGAGGCTGACCCCCAAATGCCCCTGTGTTCCAAAAATGTCCTCACTACAAAGGTTATTGGTCCAAAGTGGTCCCCCAAAACATACACATACAAGTACAAACACACACACTAGAGTAGTGGCATTAACCTGTAATCTTTTTTCCAGTTTTCTGCTCTGACATTTGTGGAGTTTGTGGCACTAATGATCGTTGCCTCACCCCTGGTTCAGGTTCAAGCTCAGGTAACTACCTGTTCGTTTCACTTACTGTATTTTTAGACAGTCCTTGCTTTCTTGTCACCAGTGCCCCCTGGAGGTATGCAATGACTATGAAATATGAAACCGTTATCTTTGGGCTGTAAACTGACTAAATAAGTAATAAAGTAATACAGATGAAAGTTAATTACTCTTAAAACTCTGCTTGTGTTTGTGTATCACTCTTCAAACGTTTATATTATTTACTGTAGATGGACTTTGCCGTGGATGAATTGTTTCTCAATGTGACACCCCTACACAAAGCAGCAGCTGACATCCAGAAAGAATTAAATAAGCTTCAGACGTCGGTAAGTGAAACAAAGAAAAAAAATAAGGATAAAGAAATGAAAAAGTGATATAACTTTTTAGTTTTTCCTGTTGTCCTGTTGTCATAGCAACAACTATGACCTAATTTTATAGACATATATGACCTGAATGAGTAATTCAACACCAAGACTAATGATAACCTTGAGCTTTAACTGATGATAATATTTGTGTGTTTTCAAGGACTCCTGTTGTGGTTTGAGGAAATTTGAAGACTGGGATAATCAGCTTCCTTTTTCCTGTATCTGCACACCTCCTACAACCACCTATACCAGTGAGTCAAGGTATGTTAAGACTGGATTTTAGATAGATTAGCTGAATATTGAATTGTAGAGTCATTTTTTATCTAATTTTTTAAATAATTTCTATTTCATACGTTTAGAAAATGTGTAATTTGCTTGAGTTTTTAGCTGTTTTTCAGAATAAGGTAGGGTACACCCTACAATATAGGGTCACAACAACAGAGGCGACTGTTGTTGTGATTTGCCACTGTATAAATAAAATTGAAATGAACTGAATATTTAAGTTTAATACATTTTTAAATTATTTAGCTGTCGATCAACGTCCCTACCCTTACCTATGGTAAAGAGCTGTGGGTAGTGACCACTCCCCCTGCGGCCCGGCCCCAGCGGAAGAAGATGGATGGATGGGTTGTCTTGGCTCTTAAATTTTGGCTTTCTGTTTTTGCCCACAGATCTCAGCCTGGTAATTCCAGCTCATATGAGCCTTGTGTGATGGTGGGAAGTAACCAGCAGTTTGTGCACTCCAAGGTAAATATTTGCTTCAGGGTTTTGTTCTTCTTCTATCATTAATTTTCACACAGTTCTACTTTTTCCTCAGCATCTTTCTTTCTACAATTCTCCAGTGTTTTCTCCCTTTCTCTGGTTATTTTTTCTTTTTTCTTGCTCTCCTTTACTAGTTTTCCTGATTATCCTTTTTTCTTATGTTTTGTTCTATTTTACTATTTTCTATTACACTTTTAAATTTACATTTTCCATCTTCCCACTGTACATCTTCGATCCAGTGGCAGTCTGGTTTAGTCTTTCTATTCTTTAGTTCAGTTAATCTTTTATAATGTTGTTTAGTTATAAAGACAAACAGAAGCAAATAAACGCAAAGGGAAATTTGACTTATGTACGCCAAAAACAGACGTTTTTTTAATCATGTTGATTCTTCACCTTTATATTTTTGGCAGCCCTGTGGTCCCATCCTAAAGAGCTACCTGAGTTTCCCAGTCAAGCTCAGAATAGGAATCATTTCAGCTTTCGCCACCATTGCAGTAAGAAAAAAAACACTCAGCTTTTTTTTTTATCTTACTTTAAAACCAAGATCCATATCTTTTTTTTAATATATAAAGAGTTGAAAAGAGAACAAACTCCAGCTGCTTGAAGAAATTAACAAATGCATGAATGCAAAAATTCTAAAATCTAAAAGTTATGATTGTAGATATGTTTGCATGATTGAGGAAGAGGCTATATGGTTGTTCTATACCCATATAAACGTGGTTTATATGGGTATAAAAGGATTAGAGGAGAAATTTAAGTTCATAGAAGTTCCCAAGACATGAATTTTAATTTCTGGAAATGTCTAGTTTATATATGTGCTTGTCTAGAATTTCTGGAAGAGTTTCTCTGATAGTGTCCATCCATTCTAAAACACTGGAAGTTTCAAGAAAAGCTTTTACTCTATGATTTCATTGCAAAATTGATTGTTTGGAAACAGGTTGACCCTAATGGTCCACCTGTGCAATCGCCTTGCAATCAAAATCGTTTGCTCAGATTCAGGGTGTTACACAGAAATTTGATTTCAGTCTCAACCAGCCAAAAGTGCAACAAGAAAAAGTCACCAGGCAACCACTGATTTTTCCCTTTTGCAAGGCAATTGCAGTGCAATTTTTACTGTGATGAATAATGATGTATAAAATATTATACACAGTGTGTGTGTGTGTGTGTGTGTGTGTGTGTGTGTGTGTGTGTGTGTGTGTGTGTGTGTGTGTGTGTGTGTGTTGCAGATAACAGCCATTGCTCTGTGTCTTGCTTTGGGTCTGGAGAAATACTGGAAGAAGCCTCCAGTTGAAACTACAGTCGACGACTACGACAGAGTGAAATACCAACCTAAACCTTCCCTCACCTGACCTCTGACCCCCTTTCACCCAAAATTAAGACAACGATACTAATGCGCTTCCACTCTCTGGGCTTCTGGTGCTGATGAGATGGTCCAGAATGAACACATGGTGCTTTATGGAGCTGTTGCCTGAAAATGCTAATTTGGTGTATATGGTGTAAAACATTTCCTTCTTGAAATGTTCATCTTGTGTTTAATGGAAGGGGATCAAAACAATAGATACTTAAACTTTTCATTGTAGCAAAATACCTTCATGTATTCAGTAGCAGAAGCAAATTTCTAACAGCAGCATCCTGATGGCATCAGCTTTAACCACTACAGCTGCTTCCCATATCAACATGGAAATTTCTGTTACTGTTTAAACATGCTTCTGGTATCTAGTTAGCACAAAGCAGGTGCCATCATTAATCATTAATCTTTAGCAGCTAACTTGTGTTTTTGCAGAATGACAGTCTTTTATGGGCATAATCATTGTTTTTTGGAGGAAAATCTAAAGGATGTTAGTCTGTTTTAGACATTTTTTAAAAATAAATTGGCAATCGCTCTATTTGCAAAAACTAAAATAGGAAGTCTGGGTTTTTGGGTCTAGAATCAGTTATAAATAATTATTTTAGTCTTTTAACTCCATTCAGAGGACTGCTTTAGGACTGTTTTGCAAATGCCTCTGGACAAATTGCCACCATTTTCAGAACAATCACAGTAACAGAGGGTGTAACGGCTCTCCTGGATCTGCTCCATATTAATTCTGATTGGTTGTAAAACTACATTTTTTGGGGTAGGCAAATGTTATTACAGGAGCATATTTAAACAGTGGCTTATTTGTCTTGTCTCACAACTATTTAACGGAACTTGTGACCAGTTGTGATGGCATGCCACACATGGTAAGCTCCACACCTCATCACCCGTTGATTCACTTTAGTTTAATTTACAGTCACTACTTTAAAATATTCTATTTATTGTTCAATATCGTTTCTTTATTAAATATATTCATTTTTCCATCACACCTTCCAATGTTTATATGGCGTGCACACATATTAACCTTGCAAGGTCAAAGTTCTGTTTTATGTTATATTAATACATCTTTCTTTGTTTGAGTTACCTGGGGGTTGGTGTCTCCTCCTGTCTGGCAAAAGGGCTGGGAGACCTGAAGTACTGCTGACAGCCTAATTGGATTGCACCACATGCTTCATTGCCTGGGGGGTGTTTCATGTTTGTTTAAATGTTTTGTATTAGTTGGTTATATGGCAGCCATCTTGTTTTCCCCCGTGTGTGTCATTTGGTTTAGCTAAACCAGTATTTAAGTCCCCCTGTGTGTCATTTCAGCAGGTCAGTTTACCATATGTTTGTTTGAGATTTTGTTAATTATTATCTTGAGTTTAGTCTGTTGAGTTGACCTCTTTTATTGGTCTGCCTGTTTAAGTTTTGGCTTTGTTAAATATATTTTCATATTTTTGGGTCAATAAAACCCGTTTTTTGAATTAAAACCACCGGTGTCCTTTATGCTTTACTGCTTGGTCCCTGACACCAGTGTTGGTCAAGTTACCTGAAAAAAGTAATCAGTAACTAATTACTGATTACTTCCCCCCAAAAGTAATCCCGTTACTTTACTGATTACTTATTTTCAAAAGTAATTAATTACTTAGTTACTTTTTAAAAACACGATTTACAACCTGAATAGGTAATAAAGTGATAGATCTTTCAGCCCAATTCTACTTTTTCTACATAATCCATCATACAAAATGTAATCAAATGGAAAAGTCTCCTTTTTTTAACTTGTGAATTTCCCATTACGTCGTAGCGCACTCGGTGCTTGCTTGGAAGTTTAGGGTTTTTTTCGCTATAAAAAGAAGTTTTCTTCCCACTCACAACGGACACTAATGTTTTTGTCACTTTTTATGGAATCAAACTCAAAGTAAGGTCAGTACTTCCACGCTTTAAACGCTGCATGCTCATACTCTCTCCCGTACTCGATATATTATCCATTGTTGATCTGCACACAGCTGTTGTCACGAACGTCGCACTCGCTTACGTCATTGTCATGAGACATTATCGCAAAAAAATCACGGTAACGCAGTAATGCAGTGTTCCTACAGGAAAGTAACGGTAATCTAATTACCGTTTTTGCGAGAGTAATCCCTTACTTTACTCGTTACTTTAAAACAGTAACGGGTTACTGCCCATCTCTGCTTGTGACACATTAATAAGTCTCTAACAGACTATAATATTTTTGCTGTCATTTAACGGTATGCTCTAGGTGTAAGTTTCTTTTCTCTGTATTTCAGCATGTTTGAAAACTTTCTCCACTTGTGGTATTTATGTGATGTTTGCAAAATCAGTGCCAGTAACACAATCAGCTGTGCTGAAAGACTACTGGGGCACAAACATACCTCTAAATAAGGAGGCAGATGCTAAAAACAGCTTTTATTTTCAATATTTGAAGAGTGATTATTATTATTATTATTATTATTATTATTTCCAGTATACAGGAGTTCTCTCCTACTCGCCTGATAGCCTGCATCATCTGTGTTTGTTTGGCATTTCAAGCTGCAACCTGAAGATGGCAGCGATGGACATTTTGCAGCAAGTCAATGTGTGGGTGGTGTGCTTTGTAAAATTAAATTCTTAAATCTGAACTTGTTTCTAATCATCTTCAGTGACTAAAACCCTCAAGGAAAAAAGTTTGAAAGTAAAATGTTAATTCCACATGGAAACATTTCTTTATAAAGAACATTACCACAAACAGACATTTACTATTTTATCCAACTGGAAGCCTCTCCTTTTATATACAGGGCTCAAAGAAAATGGGAACACTTTTTAATCAGAGTTCAGCATTGAGCCAATTAAACTTGTGGATTATTGACCTGGTTGGTTAGGTAGTAGAAGTTGTTTTTTTTTTAAATCTGTTTAAGCTGCTTTGGTGCAATAGAGAGACAACAGTGAGACAACCACCAGAACAGGAATGGTTTTACAGGCGGAGGCCAATGAGTCTTTTTTCCTCCTCATCTTTTCTGACTGCTTTTTGTTTTTACTAGTTTTGCATTTGGTTAGGCTCAATGTCACTGCTGGGGTTATGAGATGATACCTGGAGTTTATATAAGTAGTCCAACTCCTCCAGGATGGCACATCAACAATACTTGCCATTGCCAGAAGGTTTGCTGTGTCTCAGCACAGTCTCAAGAGCTTAGAGGAGATTCCAGGTGACAGGCAGTTAGTCTAGGAATGTCATGGATCGCTGTGTGGCAGGCAGGATGAGGACCCAATCGCAAAACTCACACACACGGGGATGAACTCAAAAAACACAGCTTTATTGCTGGCCACGAGAAACAATACAAAATAAACTAAACTGGGAAAACTAAAGCACAAGGAGAGAGAAACAGGGAAATCCACACAGCATGAGGGAGAACGCGACGCCGAACAGAGGGAGATGCAGACAGAAATACACAGAGGGTTAACGAGGAAAGTGGGAACACACGGGGAACACAGGTGACACTGATAATCATAACGAGACAGGGCGGGGTGAACTGAACATGACATGTACAGGCGTGAGAGTCACAAAGTAAACAGGAAGTGCACAGAGGTTCAGACAGGAGGAGAGAGAGCACGGGGAAAACACAGACATAACGGGCTGGGGAAACATGAAACAACCACAAAGGGAGACGAGGGCTCATAAATACATAGAGGGCACACAGGGGGAAGAGAGAGCACGGGGAGAACTTAGACATAATGGGCAGGGGAAACATGGAATAAAACATAAGGAGAGACGAGGGCTCACAGATACACAGAAGGGCACACAGGGGGTAAAAGCCATGAAGGGAAAACACTTAGGGAACAACACAACAGGGCAACTCAGAAAACATGGCCTAAGCAAGGAACAAAATACAAAAATACAAGGAACTAAGAATACTGGGCCCACATGGCCCAGGACCATGACATCACCCCCCCCTAAAGGGCTGGCTCCCGACAGCCCAAACCCGAGAAACAAAACAAAAACAGAAAACAACCCACCCAGGGCGGGAGGCGGGGGATCAGGACGGAGGGACCAGAACGGGAAACAAAACAAACAACAGAAAACACAGGAGCACATGACCATAGTCCAAATAAAGTTCAGGGGGCCGACCCAGAGCCCACAGGCACAAGAGTTCACGGGTCACACGGTCGGGGGGCCGACCAGGCGGGTGGCACAGGTGACAGAGCTGGTCCGGAGGCCGGCCGCGCGGAAGGCAGCGGCGGCGGCGAAGGAGACGACGGAGCAGTTCAGGGGGACGACCGCGCGGAAGGCAGCGGCGGCGGCGAAGGAGACGACAGAGCAGTTCAGGGGGCAGACATCGCGGAAGGCAGCGGCGGCGGCGAAGGAGACGACGACGGAGCAGTTCAGGAGGCCGGCCGCGCGGAAGGCGGCGGCGGCTCTCCAGTCTCAGGCGTGCTGGCCATGGCCTGGTGGGCACAGGACCAGTCGAGGCATGACCAGACGAGGCAGGACCAGGCGATGACGGGGCCGGACCAGGCGAAGCACAGGCCGGAGCCGCAGCAGGCAAAGCAGAAGCCGGAGCCGCAGCAGGCAGAGCAGAAGCAGAGACCGAAGCCGGACTGGGCGACGTTGAAGGCGATGCAGAGGCCGGACCGGGCGTGGGTGCAGCTGATGCAGAGGCCGGACCGGGCGTGGGTGCAGCTGATGCAGAGGCCGGACCAGACCACGTCTGAACGGGCCCCTCGGACCCTCCAGCGGAGACGAGGAGGTGCTAGCCGGGCTGACCTGAGCCGCCAGCGGAGACGAGGAGCGGCTGGAGGGGTTCCCCTGAACCCCCAGCGGAGACGAGGAGCGGCTGGAGGGGTTCCCCTGAACCCCCAGCGGAGACGGATGCAGAGCCAGCAGGTGCAGAGACTTTTGGCTGAGGGGACGCTAACTGTAGCTGCACAGGGCACGCAGTCGGCTTAGGATGCAACGGCTGGGGCTGTGCAGGGCAAACAGTCTGTCCAAAGTTTGTCAGCACCACGCAGTCCTCAGCTGGCGGAGAAAGCTCACAAAGGCTTCCAGCTGAGGTTGGCAGTGTCTGAGCGGGTTGCTGTGCTATGAACTGAGCTGGTGACAGAGGTAATGACAGAGCTAATAATGACTGAGCCGTTAACTGAACAGGCAATGGAGTAAGACACTGAGGTGGTAACAGAGCGGATGACCGAGTGGGTAATGGAGCCGTTAACTGTGCTAAAGACTGAACTGGTGACAAAACAGGAAACTGTGCTAATAACTGAGCCACTGACTGAGTTATGGACAGCAATGCCAGTTGTAGTGGGAGTTGCGCTTGTGGTAGATTAGGTGTCTGGCTCTGGGCTGCTCTCCTCCGGGGAACAGGAATGGGTGCTGGGCCTGGCCGAACACCAGCCATCCCCACCCGAGGAACAGATACGGGTGCAGGGACGAGCTGGGCTCTGGCTGCCTTTACCCTGGGGGCCGGTGTAGGTGCAGGAGCTAGCTGGACCTCTGTCGCTCCCACCCGAGGAACTGAGACGGGTGCAGGAGTCGGCAGGGTCACGGCTGACCTCACCCGGGGAACCGGAACAGGAGCAGGCAAAGGCTGGGTGTCCATCAACCCCACCCGAGGAGCAGGTACGGGTGCCGGGATGAACTGCGCCTCTGCCAGGCTGGGGACAGAAGCAGGGACCAGCTGGACCTCAGCCACCCACTCCCGAGGAACTGGTACGGGAGCAAGGGAAAGCTGGGCCCGCACTGCCCTGGTTACAGGAACAGGAGGCGGAGAGTGAAGCACAGGAACAGAAACAGACACAGGGAAAATCGAGTTAGTGGAGCTAGAAGCAGTGTTAGTGAACAGAGATTCATGGCGAGTCACTCCTGGCAACTCTGTAGGCCTTAAGCTGTCCATGTTAGGAGTAGCAGTCTCTAAAACAGTCATAGCACAGGAAGATCCAGGTTTAGCAGAGTCAGAGTCAGTAATACCGAGCACAAAGGGATCCGTTGCGGACACAGGAGCATTCACACAAACGGTTTCTAAATATATAGGTTGGAGAGCAGCATAGTCCAGGAGTGAAGAAACACCATTCACAGTCTTATACTCAGCAGGTACAGGGACCTCAGAACTGTTAACTTCACGGTGTTGTTCATGAGTATGCAGCTCAACAATAGTCTTTTGCTTCTCTAAGGTGAGATTATCAGTCTGTGTGTTAATTGCTGCTGACCTGGGAGGAGCACAGGAAAAATAGTCACTCTGAAACATGGGCGTGAGGGTAGGTAATGCAGGTTCAGGATTAACCGACCCAGAATTACCAGACACGGAGTTAATGGCCTCTGGGATGACGCGCATGGAGCTTACAGTGCCAGGATTCTTTAATTCAGCATGAACAGCAGTCTCTAGGGGGGTAATGAACTCAGTCTCGTGCTTAATAGGTGCGGAGGTGAACTTAGAAACATTATGAGCCCTGGAAACACAGTCATATTCAAACTCACTATTCATTTCTGATGTGTTACGGACCTGAAAAACAGCGGACTCAGGAGCAGAATATTGTCCGAGTCGGTCCGACTTGGAAGTGGCATGGAAAAAACTGTCAGAGTCACTCACCACCGGAGTTTGCTCAGTAACTTTAGGGTGGCGACGGCGTGAGCGCCGTTTATTCCTGGGAACTGTGCCGTGAGTTCCCGAGGCAGTGGGCGCAGGCACTTCGGTGATGTCGGCTGGCTGAGCCGATGACGAACCGGGCTGCGCCGGAGAGACGGGGAGCTTGTGCAGCTCCGAGCGTGGAAGTCCCAGGAAGAGCGCAAAGGACTGCAGCGGAGATAGGCTGCTTGTCGGAGGCACGAAATCTCTCCTCGGCCGCCGAGTAACCCTCTTCTTTGCGCAGGACGTGGGCGGCGACTGGGCTGTGTGGCAGGCAGGATGAGGACCCAATCGCAAAACTCACACACACGGGGATGAACTCAAAAAACACAGCTTTATTGCTGGCCATGAGAAACAATACAAAATAAACTAAACTGGGAAAACTAAAGCACAAGGAGAGAGAAACAGGGAAATCCACACAGCATGAGGGAGAACGCGACGCCGAACAGAGGGAGATGCAGACAGAAATACACAGAGGGTTAACGAGGAAAGTGGGAACACACGGGGAACACAGGTGACACTGATAATCATAACGAGACAGGGCGGGGTGAACTGAACATGACATGTACAGGCGTGAGAGTCACAAAGTAAACAGGAAGTGCACAGAGGTTCAGACAGGAGGAGAGAGAGCACGGGGAAAACACAGACATAACGGGCTGGGGAAACATGAAACAACCACAAAGGGAGACGAGGGCTCATAAATACATAGAGGGCACACAGGGGGAAGAGAGAGCACGGGGAGAACTTAGACATAATGGGCAGGGGAAACATGGAATAAAACATAAGGAGAGACGAGGGCTCACAGATACACAGAGGGGCACACAGGGGGTAAAAGCCATGAAGGGAAAACACTTAGGGAACAACACAACAGGGCAACTCAGAAAACATGGCCTAAGCAAGGAACAAAATACAAAAATACAAGGAACTAAGAATACTGGGCCCACATGGCCCAGGACCATGACAAGGAAAGCTGGATAGGGTTGTAGAAGGCCCTTAGACCATCAGCAGGATGGTATCTACTCCTTTGTGCAAGGAAGAATGGTATGAGCACTACAAGAGCAAGAATATGACTTCAAAATCAGATACAAACTTCATAACAAGCAGTGTAGACTGGGCACAGTGCTCACTCTGGAGCCCAAGTAGCATTTGAGATAGAATACCAGATTTGAAAGGTCCAACACTGGCCACCCAGCGGTCATAGGAGTCATATCCATGGAGCCACACACAGACACCCTACAGACTAGGCAACAGGACTCTACTGTTAGGTATCAGGATGGACCTATTTTTAGATTCTACTCTCATGTAGTAGGTCCCGAGTTCCCCCTGGTGCACATCAATGCCTGGCCTTGTGGCAGCCTGTAAAAGACAGTTACAGTTCATGGCGGATGAAGGAATTGATATCACTGACTAGGGATGGGTATCGTGTAGGTTTTATCTGACACCGGTGCCAAACCGGTATTTTTGAAATGGTGCCGGTGCTTAAACGGTGCTCGAACCGGTGCTTAAAGAATGGAGAACACAAACTTTGTCCAAAAGCCTCTCATGTTTAGCTGGTTTTTTTTTAAAAAGATAACAATGTTAGCCTTTCCTGCAAATATAGGGCATGTATGGTATCGTTCTTGGCTGGAAGCAGTGCTTAAACAATGGAAAATACACAAACTTTGTCCAAAAACCTCTCATGTTTAGCTGTTTCCCCGTTTTCTTTGGTCATTTTAGCCTTTTTTGGCCAGGGTGAGGGGAGTATCTGGCATCAAACAAGAAGACAGCCACATGTAACTACAACGGTGTTTGCTAGTTCACCTTACATGCATTAATTTAATAATGTGGTTAGCCTACTCAACGTAAATTACACACGGACAACATTAAGCTACTCGCCCAGAAAAGAACGGCTGCTGCTGCCATCATCATTCATCATCATTTCTGCTAAACTGGCAGGGCTAGGGGCCAGGACTCTCCTCTTCGGGTTCTCGGGGGATGTTGCTAACTCCGGGTCCGATAACAGGCACCACACCCACAGTAGATGTGTTGGTGTGAGGTCTCGCAGCAAGCTATCAAATACGGTGCATTTCTCGGCTTTTAACCCTTTACAGCCGATCGGAGCGGGCACGCTCTGTTTTGCGTAACTATTTTTAAATCCCGGTAGCTCTGCAACCACTTAAGCTAGCACAATAATTTCTTTTGCATATGAAACTGGAGGAGTTGTACTTACATCTTATGCCATCAGCTTGTCCTAGGTCACAGTTTCCTTCCACATATAGCTTTGCAAAAACTGCATAAAAATCACTTGCAGCAACAAAAACATGATATTCCAGAAACACGCTTCGCCGATCCATCAGCTGTTTGTAACACTTCCTACGTCCATCAGCGCGAACTATCACATGACCGCATGACCTGCCCGAAACCGGAAGTGACGTCATTTTGCGGAAATGTAGTTTTTTACGATCGGGCCCTTATGAGCTTGTGTTTTACTTGTTATGTGTTTTAAAAAGTTATGTTTGAGTTTATGACTTTCTGTGTCGTTTCTGGGATGCTTAGGACTCATATTGCACTGCTGGAAATAGTTTATTTTGATGCATATGCTGTTATTTTGCAAATTTGCACTATAATATTTATTTTCGTTTTTCCTGCAGTATATAAAAATTGGTGTATTTCAAAAATAAAACTATGAAGACACTCAAAATAAATTTCCTGTGGTGGGAAACTAGTTTGTGTAACTTTTTTGTATTTACAGTTTTGAGGGATAAGCCTCTTAAATTTCTCTAACTAGAAATATATGTTAAAAAAACAAAAACGATTTTCAATTTTTTTGTAGTTTATTGCACTTTTTTGCAATTTATGTAATTACTATGCACCTAATGCAGACATATTATTAAAGTTTGGGCTATAATGGTTGTATTGATGTATAGCAACTTGAAATACTCCCAAAAATGGCTCCACAGCATGTAAAAATATAATATAAGCTCTGGCGAACTTGGTTCTATGGTAGGTCTTAAAGGGTTAACAAAATGCTATACGTCGCCAGGTTCGTCATCAGATTCGAGGTGTTACCTCCTTTGCACAGTATCACAGTATCACCTTAAAGCACTTGTTGGAGGCTGCTGAGTTTGCATCTTTTGCTCTGAAGTACAGCCAGACTTTTGACTGCTTCGCCTTGGGCATTTTTACTTTGTAGCTCTGCTCTAAAAGAACATATGTACCTGGGCTCGCCTACTATCCTTGCAAAGGTAAAATGATTGGCTAGAATCCAAAGTGTATGACATCTCAGCAAAAAATGCCATAATGGCACGGGATACCAGTACCCATCCCTACCACTGACTGCTCCCTCACCTGACCTACATCCAATAGAACTCCTCTGGGACGTTATGTTTCGATCCATCCGATGGCACCAGGCTGCACCTCAGTCTGTCAAGGAGCTCAGTGATTCCCTGGTCCAGCTTGGGAGAAAATCCTTACAGCACTATACATCATCTGACTAGAAGCATGCCCTGACATTATCAGGCATCATTTTGTTGCATCACTTTGATTTCAGGGGTCTTTTTGAAATTCAGCCCACTGACGGTTGATCTTCATACATCCTTTTGTTCTTAAGACATTACCCAGTCAACACCAGTGCAGATACCCTGGATGATTTTTTTCCCATTGAAATCATTGATTTGTTGTTTTTTTTAAACAAAGTATATAGAACCAGCTTTCCAAAGAAATTGAAGACTGAAAGTACAAAACAAACCTCTCTGCATTGAATCATACTTGTTATCAATCTCTGGCTCTCTTCCTTTCTTTTATCCTGTCTTCCTCCTCTCGCCCTAACCAGTTGAGGCAGATGGAAGCCCCACCCTGAGACTGGTTCTTCTGGAGGCTTCTTCCTGTTATAAGAAAGTGTTTCCTTCCCACTGTTGCCAAAATGCTTGCTCACAGGGGATCATATGGTTATTGGGTCTTTCTCCGTATGTATTATTGTAGGGTCTACGTTACAATATAAAGCACCTTGAGGCGACTGTTGTTGTAGTTCGGCACTGTATAAATCAAATAAAATTGAATTAAATTGAATTATTAACATCTTTATGTTCCATCAGGTAATGACAATAAAGAATATAATGCAAGCAGGAGCTACTGAAGGGGTAGCTTCCGCCACCATGGACGAAAATGATTGTGTCAGAATGCCATTTAAGCTGTCCATTAGTGAAGACATATAATACAATAAACTCTTAATTGTTTTAAAATCTATCTGCCTATGTTAAAATAACCAACACATTGTTGTGGTTTGAAGTGTTGTAGTATCATGATAGATTTATTTATAGCACAGAACATAAAGCAAAAGCTGAATAACATTTAAAATGAAGTTAAACTGAAAGTACTTATTTGAAAAAAAAAAACTAAATAAAAAGAATGATATCTAACTATATGAGTATATACTTACACCAGTATTTACATTGTCCTTCATTAAAAGCATCAGTATTCATATTTTTTCATTTATACTTATATTTGTAAAATTGATCATTGGTTGTTATAATAGTACTACTACTACTACTAATAATAATAATAATAATAATAATAATAATAACTGTGTCCCTTTCCCCCTTAATAATAACTGTGTCCCTTTCCCCCTTGATGCGTTTTTTCTTCAGTGCAGCTGTTAGAAGAATACACTTAGCATACTCTTAGAAGAGTTCACGCTCCAGCACTAACAGTCATCTAGACTTCTTCTCTTTGGATGAAGCTTAACTCTCCATTTCACCTCCCAGTAACGCACACGTTGCTGCTGCTTCAGTCTCTCGGGATGATCAGGACACAGCTCATCCACTCACATACACTGTCACCATTGCCAAGATCATCATTCCCAGCTGTAAATCAGAGAAGAACCGGAGATTAATATTTTGTTTACGGAAACTCAGTTTATTCGCTTTGTTGATGAAGCACCTCCAGTAAAACATGCAGCAGAGGAGCAAATGTGCGGTGTAACCGCTGTCCTCTCAGCTCTCATGTTAAGATGTTGGAGTGAATATATTGAACTTCACACAGAATTTCTACATCAAGTTTGTTTCACTCAAATTCACAGTGGAAATGAACCGATGAGAATCTTTAATACTTCATTGCACTTTAATGATGAGATTCTTGCTGTTTAAATGAAACAAAGAGTTTCTGTGCATTAATGAACATCTCATCAGCTAATAAATAAACATGCAGGCTCTCACTGAATATATCTAGATGAAGCCACTGACGGGGAAAAAAATGCAAATGCAACTCTGAACTTCAAAAGAACTTCTGCTCTGTATGAAGACTAGATGCAGATACTAGATTATTAAATGTAACAGTGGTTCTCTGAACAACAGTCCGCAGATTTATGCTCCCACACTCTGATGAATGAGAACCTGTTTCTTTAAATCTTATAAGACTGTCAGCTACAATCCAAGTTTATATCCTTAGACTTGAACACAAAAACAGCAATCATCTTTACAACAACTCAAACACATGCTCACAACAAAAGCTACAGTAGGCTGCAAAACCAGCAGAGGGAGATATTTAATGTCAAGCCATCATCATCATCATTTTTATTTATAAAGAACCTTAAAACAAACATAGCTGATGCTAAGTGCTATAGATTGGAACTAAATAATAACATTTACACAAGATATAAATGAAAGCCAAATAAAGGAAAAAAGTAAAATAATTAATTAGTTAGTTAATAACTAATTTAATTCAAAGCCAACACTTGGATGATAGAGATTTACAAGAAAATTTTGATTATATATGTGTTGACCTTTCATAATAACTGTGTTTAGTACAATACCAATCAACCTTTACTAACCTTGGGGTATCCAGTTTATAGTGTAGACTCCTCACAAGTTTAGAGAGTTGCTTAACGTCTGAATCCTGCAGGTTGTTGTCACTCAGGTTCAGGATTCTTAGATGTGAAGGACTGGACCTCAGAGCAGAAACCAGTGCAGCACAGCTGATCACTGACAAATTGCAGCTCCTCAGACTGGATAAACAATAAAACATCTACATATAATCAGTGATAAATTATATCAAATGTGTTCAGGTTACTTCCCCAATTTTTGTCAGTATGTAAACTGTACTGCACGTGGGAAAAGCTACTGAATAAAGTCTACTCCAACATTAAACAAGGATACAGCACCATAACAACACCCCACCTGTGCTAGTTGGACCAAATATCCTTGTTTATGTTACCAGCCTGCCTACCAGAAGGAGTACACCACATCTATACTCTGCTATATCTAGTACTGCACAGACACCATCACCACGGCATCTGGGTGTATGCCAACCAAAGGTTTGGAAGGCAAGTGCAGTTAGGACCCTGTTGAGGAACAGAAACACTGCCTTCAAGTCTGGTCATGTGGAACTGTACAGTTCAGCCAGAGTAAATCTAAAAAAGGGCATCAGACAGGCCAGGCTGGATTATAATAATAAAATTGAGGACTACCTCCACAGCAACAACTTGAGTCGGCTGTGGCTGACTTATTAACTACAAACCCAGACCCAATGCTGTTGATAGTGACGCTGTGCTTCGGGTTGTTGTCACTCAAGTTCAGAACATGAACCACTTCTTTTGAGAAACTGGCCAAAAGTTATATCATCCAAGGACTTCCACCCATATTCGACAACACCAGTTTGCATGCAGGGATAAGAGATCAACAGACGATGCCATAGCCACAGCTCTAAACAGGACCCTGACCCATCTGGAATACAAGGATATTTATGCCAGGCTTCTTTTCATCAACGTCAGCTTGGCATTCAACAAAATCATCCTTAAGAGACTGATAACAAAACTTATCAACGTTAGCCTCCCACACTTCATTTGCCTCTGCATTAGTGGCTTTCTCAGAAACTCACCCACATAGAGTCACAGTAGGGTCTCACCTCTCCCCAACACTCAGCCTCAACGTCAACTTAAAACAGGGATGTGTGCTAAGTCCCCTACTGTATACGCTACACCCATGATTGCACTCGCACCCACCGAAACAACTCTATCAGTTGTATGTTGTTAGGGTTGTATGTCCACTTCTCAAACTTGTGCAATCAATAATCAAGCACACACACATATCTACATATGTTAATATGTACATATTAACCTCCTAGGACCTGGCGTCCACATATGTGGACATCACATTTTGGGTTATTTAGACCAAAATACTCAATTTTGCTTTACAAGGGCCTGATATCCACTTACGAGGACATTATACTGCTACTGTTCTATCGAAATTTAAAACGAATATCCTCATATGTGGTGCTCATTTTTCTTAGAAACAAAAGAGAAATCAGAAATCAAAGAGAGAAATCAAAAATGCATGCCATGGAAGATTTCAGGTCTTAGGAGGTTAAATATGTACATATTTAATCATGCTTATACTGTATTTATTTATTAGAAACTCTTATTTTCTATTTCTATATTGTTATGAATAGATTGCTTTCTTTGCTTTCCTTGTTTTTCTTTGCATTGAATAGAACAGCATATAATATCAGTGTGTTTTTTGCATAATGACAATATAAAAAAAGATTCTAACGATTCTGATTTAGCTAAACATTATTTGTCCTTATTAAATGAGCAATCCCTAATTTCTGATTTTCTTTGTATCTGTGTGTATCCATAATGTAATTATGTATTAGAGAATTACAGAAAGTGAACCGACCTCAGAGTCTCCAGTCTACAAAGAGGAATCTCCAAAAAACCACAGAGATGCTTCACTCCTGAATCCTGCAGCTTATTTACACCCAAGTCCAGATATTTCAGATTGGAGGGGTTGGCCCTTAAAGCAGAGACCAGAGTAGCACAGCTGATCTCTGACAAACTGCAGCACCACAGACTGAACAAAGAAAAAAAATGTGGATAAAATCAGATACAATTCAGCCACATATGGACAGTTTTTAAATTTGCACATAAACCATACTTTCCCTCATCAGTAAGAATTTCTTATTCATTAATCATTATCATTTTCCTCAGTTTTGAAGGAGGAAATTAACTATACTATACACATAAATTATAAGATTTTGTGATAGCAGACAGTAAGCAAACTGACATCAGAGTCTCCAATCTACATAGAGGAATCTCCAGAAAACCACACAGCTGCTTCACTCCTGAATCCTGAATCGCGTTTCCACCCAAGTCCAGATGTTTCAGGTGGGAGGGATTGGATTTAAGAGCAGAAACCAGAGAAGCACAGCCAATCTCTGAAAAACTGCAGAGCTCCAATCTAAATAGAGAATAAAACATGCAGATAACATACAGTATATTTTGGTCATTTATACATGGAACTCATGGAAGTCTATCAAATTTAGGTTTATCAGTAGTCACAGAATAGGTTAACTGACCTCAGAATGTCCAGTCTACAGTTTGAACTCTCCAGAAAACCATATAGTTGTTTCACGCCTAAATCCTGCAGGTCATTAAAGGCCAGGTCCAATCTTTTCAAATGGGAGGGGTTAGACTTCAGAGCTGAGACCAGAGCAACAGTGCTTTTCGGTGACAAACCGCTGAGCTCCAATCTAAGTAACGAATAAAACAATAATAAACAAATTAGATGTGGAAAGGTTGGTAATTTGAAGTTCAGGGAATCTTCTGTATACGGATGTGACTGTTTAGCAGGCATATGAAACATTTATTTAATTTAATAACTAACAGTGGCTATTCATTTTAATATCTGTGCCCAACACTAGTCTTTAGTGACCACAGAGCAATTTATATTCCAATAAAACGTTGATTTTTAAATGGATGCTACACAATGGAAATGAATTAATAATGAAATTTATAATAGTAACAGAGAGTAAATGGCCTAACCTCAGAGACTCCAGTCTACAGTGTGGACTTTCCAGAAAACAACACAGCTGTTTCAGTCCTGAATCATCCAGGTTGTTGTTGTAGCTCAGGTCCAGATCTTTCAGATGGTAGGGGTTTGATTTCAGAGCAGAGAATAGAGCAACATGGCTGATTGCTGACAAACTGCAGCTCTCCAAACTGAATCGGGAATAAAACACGTTATTATAATATTTTTACCTTCTCTCAATCAAACGAGTACTTAGTATCTGTCTTTCTTTCACTTTCACTTTTATACTCATGTTTGGTCAGAGCGTGAAAAGGTGTTTGGCCCCTTCCTATTTTATTTTTTTAATTGCATATTTGTCATACTTTAAATATAAAGTGATTTTAAATTATCTCTTTAGTTTTAATATTACACTGACCTATTATTCAAACAATATTATGCACACCAACCTAGTCCTTTGTGAAAAAAATAATAGACATGGGTTTCATAGAGAATTGTGAAGCTTTCTGTGGAAAAACCGGTCTTGTGGGGAAAGCTGGCATTCATCCTACTTTAGATATAAATGACATCATTTCTATCACATCATTTCATCATTTGGTCAAATTAATAACAAAGTGATCATCCTGATTTGGTACCAGGAAAGAGAGTTGCAGTCTCACACACCTCTCTGAAGTTTCCCTCTTTATTTTATCCCCACAGAGACTGTGTCTGCTCTCAGATCATCATCAAACAAACCAAAAATGAGCATATTAAAAAATAATAATATAACACCCTAAACTGCTTCAAAAACTAAAACAATTAAATGTGGACTATTAAACATTAGATCTCTCTAAGTTACTGTGAGTAAATGATTTAATAATTGTTCAACATATTGATTTTTTCTGCCTTACAGAAACCTGGTTATGGTATGATGAAAATTTAGTTTGTATAAATCAGTATACTGAGTTCAACTAACTTTCAGAATCCTCAAATTTAGTCCAGTTCAATTAGATTTTATTTATACAGAGCCAAACCACAAAAACAGTCACCTCAAGGCAATTTATATTCTAAGGTAGACCCTAGAATAAAAAAGCACAGGTTGAGGAGGAGTGGCTGCAATTTTTCAATCCAGATTATTTATCAACCATGTTTATGAAGCCAGTTTTAGTTCTTATCTATTCCCCTCCTGGTGCATACTCATACATACAGAATACCTTTCAAAATATATTTTGGTTGGTCTGTCAATTTACTTTCTGGCCTTTATTTTGCACTCTAAAATTTGAGTTAATGATTAAACATGTATATCTTTAAAACTATTGACTGAGTTGAATATTTAACTGGTCTTAGCATAAAAATTAATTTCAGAAATTTGTGATGGATACATTTAAAAAACATTTGAGTATTAAATTAAAAAAATGTAAAATAAATTCCAGCACCCCAGCAAATAAAATCACAAAACAAAATATCATTGTTTTAAGTTTTGAGTACTGTGTCTGTCAGGTTTCCTCTTTCCTTTTGATAGTCCTTGTCTCTTGTGTATAACGTTCGGTTTGCTTCCCTTTCCTCTTATGTCTAATTTGTTCCACCATGTTTCCCAGCTGTCTCCACTCCCTAATCTTCCCCTTGTATATATACTTTCTCAGTCTCTGAGTATGGAGGTCTGTATGGGAGCTGTTAGTGCAGAACACCACATGAAGAAACTAAAGGCAAGACAACCTGACACATGGCATTGCATCAGGTAATGTAGAGTGTAGGATTTAACCTATTAAACTATGTGCACAATCTGGTGCCGAAATTCGAGTCCTGGATACCCAAAACCAACATACCGTAAAGGAACTGGAAAAAGATGGGTCACTCCATCTGACAGCTCTAGAGTCAGGTTATAAGGGGAAAGCTTTACAGTTCAATTTATTGAAATATCTTCAGAAATAGTAATCAGTGAACTAACCTCAGAGTCTCCAGTCTGCAGTTTGGACTCTCCAGAGCAGCAAAAAGGTTTTTTGATTCTAAACCCTGCAGGTTGTTTCCATTCAGGTTCAGCTCTGTCAGGTGGGAGGGGTTGGACATGAGAGCTGAGGCCACGATTGCATAGTGAGTCTCTGACAGTTTACAGCCAGAAAGTCTGTGATGACACATATTACAGAACAAGTTATTATAAAGAACTAGTGTTTTGTGTGGCATGTTCCAAAGTAAGATGTTATTGAACAAAAGAAAAAGAGCACAATGGTGCAAACTGAATCCAGACAGAGACAAATTAATATCAGCTCTTTCCACACATCTGCAGACAGAATGCTTACACAAACCTAGTGAAGTATACGATGTGCAGCCAGAGGCGGAGTTCAAGTAGTACCAATAAAATCGGAATAACACCTCTGAGCGCAAATTGGATCACATCTTGGAGAAGCTCACTGCGTTCGTGAGTTCTCAGAATCGGCTCTTTGAGCACAAGAATGACGAGACCACGGAACGTAAGTTTGATAACATCATGGAGAAGCTCACGGCTCTCCAACGGGAGATTGAGAGACCAGTGTTGGACTGTTAGAACAGCTTTGAAATTCATATGAGTTGTTCGCACTAAAGAAAAAAAAACACCATCACTTCATGCGGATACCCCTTTGGCGCCAGCTGCGGTCTCAAGGCTGGAGCTGAACAAAAACACCCTGATAACGACTGTGTTTAGACTGTTCTTCACATTCTATGCAAGGCCACCTGGGTTGGCTGGAAGTAGGGCTGGGCGATATGACCCAAAATTCATATCTCGATATTTTTTAGCTGGATGGCGATATAAGATATATATCTCGATATTTTTTTAAAGCCATAAAGTAAGAACAAAAAGAGAGTTCTTAGTCAAAGCGGTGTCCCACACAGGCACTTTTATTAACATACAGCATAGATGTACATGAAAAAATTACTCAAAAATAAATTATGAGCATTTATTAAATAATAATGCTCCATAAATAAAATAAAACAATGTTGTTTTTATGCATAACAAAGAGCTCACAATTGTGCAGTCAAAATGTAAACTAAAAGACGCTGAGCATAATAACAAAGCCAGATTTCTCAGCTGCTCTGTTCCCAACATCTCCTGCGTGACTGACAGCCTGGAGTTTGAAATCCGCTTTGTAACCATGTCTCTGAATAGGTGCCATTTACACACACAATATGGTAATATTACGTTGAAGCACAGTACGTATCACTCCCCGAGGTTCCTCTGTAGCCGTAATGCTCCGACAATCCATCAAGTGGTGCAGCTCCGTAGCTTACCAAAGTTGTACTAAAACATTTTTTGACAGATTTCTGCACACCTTGTACCACTTCAAATCGGTTTGCGGTCATCAAGCACAACCAGAATTCATACATAAGGCACGCTGTCAACTTTTGAGAGAATGAAAGGATTTTAGGAGGGGCTGCACGGCGTTAGCGTGGTTAGCTCGTTAACACGTTAACGCCGTCCAGCCCCACCGACGGGGCGATGCGCAGTAACTCGTTAAAGGAGATTTGCCGTGTCCATCTTGTCGCTGCCTGTAGGTGAAGCAATGGGGGAGGAGGGGGAGTTGTGTTCAGTGAAGGAGAGAGGCGAGGCGGAGTAACGTTGCATAGAGACAAAAGTGGACGAAAGAGAGGCAAACTTGTGGCTCCACAAGTATAATTATAACGTAACATAGACTATATCGATATAAAGGATTTTGTCACATCTTATATCTCGTATAAAAATATATCGATATTTTTAAAAAACTCGATATATCGCCCAGCCCTAGCTGGAAGACTGTTTACTTAGCCTGGCAGGGCGAAGGACACTGTCTCAGCTGAACTCTGGACACACACACACACACACACACATATATATATATACACATTCAGATGTACAGTACACTCACCCCCCTCCCGCTCCAAACGCCTTCGACACTTATTCCCCTCCGATGCTGACAGTGGATCAAGGAGAACAGCGCATAGGCTGCAGGCCCGGATGTACTGTCTACATTGGCTGTCTCTCACCCTTTACCCACCCCTGTTGCTTGTCATGTGTTTCTTTGGTGTATTAAGAGTTTTTTCATGCTATGTGGAGAGGTGTTTTTTTCTGTTCTCAAACTGATCTCCCTATTGCAGCTCAGTCTGGGGGAGTTATTTTTTTCTCCTTATCTTTCCTCATGTTGTGCTTTTTCCATGTTATACCCCTCTGACCTGTCTTCCCCATGTGATGTTTGTGTAATGTATGTATGGTTGGAAGGGTAAGATGACGCTGCCACAGCTGGCAGCCTTAACCCAATTTCCCTCGGGATGAATAAAGTATGATCAATCAATCCATCCATCCATCCATCCATCCATCCATCCATTCGCTTCCGCTTATCCTTTTTCAGGGTCGCGGGGGGCGCTGGAGCCTATCCCAGCTGTCATAGGGCAAGAGGCAGGGTACACCCTGGACAGGTCGCCAGTCTGTCGCAGGGCCAACACACAGGGACAGAAGGGACAGACAACCATTCGCACTCACATTCATTCGCACATTCACACCTAGTGACAATTTGGATTATCCAATTAACCTATCCCCACAAGCTGCACG
Organism: Astatotilapia calliptera; assembly: GCF_964374335.1. Taxonomy (NCBI): domain Eukaryota; kingdom Metazoa; phylum Chordata; class Actinopteri; order Cichliformes; family Cichlidae; genus Astatotilapia; species Astatotilapia calliptera. The sequence goes on from NC_137438.1 coordinate 20,830,212, forward strand.
TCTTTGGACAGTGGGAGGAAGCCGGAGTACCCGGAGGGAACCCACGCAAACACGGGGAGAACATGCAAACTCCACACAGAAAGACCCCGGCCTGGTGTTGGAATTGAACTCAGGACCTTCTTGCTGTGCGGCAACAATGCTAACCACCGTGCCACCGTGCTGCGTCAATCAATCAATCAATCAATATTGATGAGCAGTTAGGCTTGTAGCACTGTAACCTCAATTTCTAGGTACAATCAATATGCCTATTTTAAGTCTCTTTGCACAAGATTTCATCTTTGTTTTTTGTTTTTGATGCTATGCTTAAACATTAACAACAAAAACACAGACATTAAATAAAGTTGTTAACTGTGTCCTCATTAGGATCGAGCAGGGGTAGGGAACTCCAGGCCTCGAGTGCCGGTGTCCTGCAGGTTTTAGATGTGTCCTTGATCCAACACAGCTGATTTAAATGGCTAAATTAGCTCCTCAACATGCCTTGCAGTTCTCCAGAGGCCTGGTAATGAACTAATCATTTGATTCAGGTGTGGTGACCCAAGGTGAGATCTAAAACCTGCAGGACACCGGCTCTCGAGGACTAATGTTCCCTACCCCTGGGATAGAGATTTGTGTTAACATGTGTAACATGAAACAATAATTCTCCTCAGTCTCTCTCAGACCTGAAGATTTTAGTGCAATTTCACATTTAGTCTATTTACTGTGGTCGTAATTAGTTAAAGTTTGTAAGCAAACAGTAATGCGTCGTTACAATGCATTGTTACAGTAATTCTTACTTAAAAAACAAACAACATTTTCAGAGCAGCTCAACAGCATCTGTGAAAATCTAACCAGTGTATTGTTTGCAATAGAAAAAATGGAATTATAAGAAAGAACAATGTGAGCATTATAGTAAGAACTTTTGAACACCTTAGCTACAAATTTACATTGATTTACAATGTTAATCAGATATTTACTCACTGAGCCTTTCTACAGTTCCTCACAGCAGGAATCAGTCTCCTTCGTCCCTCATCCGATGTGTTATACTTCTTCAGGACAAACTCATCCAAAACCTCTGACATCTGCAGCATGTAGGCCAGAGCTGAGCAGTGGATCTCAGAGAGCTCCTTCTCTGATCCGTTTTTGCACTTCAGAAACTCCAAGATCTCCTGATGTACCGTGAGTTCATTCATTTCCATCAGACAATGGAAGATGTTGATGCATCTGTCAGGAGAGGTATTCTCATTGGTTATCTTGCAAAGGTTGCTGATGATTCGCTGTATAATTTCTGGAGTGCTCTCTGTCTCGCCTAGCAGACCTCGTAAGAGTCTCTGGTTGGACTCCAGAGAGAGACCATAAAGGAATCGGACCAACAGGTCCAGGTGTCCATTTTTAATTTGGAGGGATTTCTGCATGACTCTGCTCAGAAAGACATCTAAAGACGAGATGTCACCACAATATACATGTTCACCATTCCCTAGAAAATGCTTCAGCACTTCTGTTTTTCTGTTAGTATGACAGTGAAACATGTAGACTGCAGCCAAAAACTCCTGAATACTCAGATGAACAAAGCAATAGACTGATTTCTGGAATATCACACAGTCTCGTTTGAAGATCTCTGTACAAACTCCTGAGTACACTGAGGCCTCTGTGACATCCAGACCACACTGCTCCAGGTCTTCTTGGTAGAACATTATGTTTCCTTTCTCAAGATTTTCAAAGGCCAGCCTCCCCAGCTTCAGAAGAACTTCACTGTCAGCCTCTGTCAGCTCTTGTGGACTCGTCTCATATCCCTCATGGTACTTGTGCTGTCTCTTTGTCTGAACGAGCAAGAAGTGTGAGTACATGTCAGTCAGTGTCTTGGGCAGCTCTCCTCTCTGCTCTGTAGTCAACATGTGCTCTAGGACTGTAGCAGTGATCCAGCAGAAGACTGGGATTCTACACATGACGTGAAGGCTCCTGGATGTCTTCATGTGGGAAATGAATTTGCTGGACACCTCTTCATCACTGAATCTCCTCCTGAAGTACTCCTCCTTCTGGGCGTCAGTGAAGCCTCGTACTTCTGTCACCCTGTCAACACATATCGGAGGGATCTGATTGGCTGCTGCAGGTCGGGAAGTTATCCAGATGAGAGCTGAGGGAAGCAGATTCCCTTTGATGAGGTTTGTCAGCAGTTCACTGACTGATGACTTCTGTGTGACATCAGACACAAGCTTCCCTTTAGTGAAATCCAATGAAAGTCTGCTTTCATCCAGGCCATCAAAGATGAACAAAGGTTTGCAGACAGTGAGCTGCTCTGCTGTGACCTTCTGTAATGTTGGATGGAAAACATGGAGCAGGTCCAGAAGACTGTACCGGTCATCTCTGATCAGGTTTAGCTCCCTGAATGAAAGCAGAATCACCACACTGACACGTTGGTTCTCCAAACCTTCTGCCCAGTCCAGAGTGAACTTCTGCACTGAGAAAGTTTTTCCAATGCCGGCAATGCCATTCGTCAGAACCACTCTGATGCATCTCTGTTGGTCAGGCAAGGCTTTAAAAATGTCATGACAGCTGACTGGAGTGTCATGGAGGGCCTTGTTCATGGAAACTGTCTCCAGCTGCCACACCTCATGTTGGGTATGAACCTCTTCACTCTGTCCTTCTGTGATGTAGAGCTCAGTGAAGATCCTGTTAAATAGGGTTCCACTTCCTGTTTCTTCAGTCAAACATTTACATCTCCTCTCCAGATTAGCCTTATGTTTGTCTAACAACTTCTGCAGCAGACGACTATCTGCTAAAAGAATGAAAATCAATGAACATAAAGCAAAATATATATTATAACTGGATGTTATAGAAAAATGGACGGGGGGAGACAGGGAAAAGGAAGTTTCTTCTCAACCAGACCAAGGGGGAGGGCTACGCCTCAGATTTTTGGACCAAACCAGTCCCTCTAGGCTGGTTGGTGTAGTTGAATGCTGAATGACTTTGCAGGCCTAACGGATAAAGTCTATTGGTTTTCCTTACCATTTATGGATTTGGACCATTTCAGCTGTGCATTTGTGAGTGAGCTTTATGCAATGCACTAGAAGAAGACAAGCCACTATAGTTGCTGATGCACTTGAATTGTTGTTCTTTTTTTTAGAATTCAATTTGTTAAGAATAAAGGCCCTTTGGGTATATTTTGTGCTTTGTCCTTTGCTCATTTGGCAAGACACCAGATTTTATTTTAGCTTTTAATACCTGAACAACACAAGAAGTCCAGCTTTCAGAAATGAAATAATCAGACAGAGCTTACTTTCATAGTTTCTCTGAATGCTTGAAGAGCCTTCTAATGAAGCAGACTGGTGCAAGGTGATGGACTGTCTGCATCCACAGCTGGTAGAGACCAGATCCTTTTTAAAATCCTGATAGGAAGTACAGCAGGACATCTGCTCCTCCACACTGTGAAAACCACGGAACAATTATTCTGATCAAAACAAAGCACAGTAAAGCCAGAAGTGCTAAAATTTGATACTAGCACTGACAAATATATATCACGGTCATGATCAGTCTGTAGTTCGCTGTTGGAGCCAATCACAAAGCATGGAAAGGCTGCAGAGACTAATTTAATTGAGAGGGGAAAAATGCAAGCTTTCAAGAACAAGCCTGGAGCCTTATTTAAGACCCAGAATGGATATGAGTATAGTTGGATGTGCTACATGGAAATGTGGTTAAACTCACACTTCCTGGAACATAAAATTTCTAGCACATAGAGTAGGACACACCTACACACACCAGAGATGAAGGAAACCATCAGACTGAAGAAGAACTCCTGTTGGGCTTCGGGAGCATGGAGTGTCTGACCCATTGCTAAGGGCCATTCGAAACTGAATTTTCCCCTTGTCGAGTTTTCTCCCAGTACTCTGGCTTCCTCTAACAGTCCAAAGACATGCAGTTAGTGGAGTTAGGTTAATTGGTGATTGTAAATTGCTCATAGTAGTCTGTCTCTTTGTGTTAGCTTTGCGATTAGACTGGAAACCTTCCCAGGGTGTACCCCACCTCTCACCCACGACAGCTGGGATAGGCTCCAGCTTTCCCATGGCCCTGAATGGGACAAGTGGAAGTGAATGGAAGGGTTTAATGGCCCATCTTAAGTTTGTCATTGAGCATCTCAATGATTCCAAGAAGGCTCAAGTAAAAGTCCTGTTTCAGGTGAAACCAAAATCAAGGTCTTTGGTGTCAACATGACCAACCATGTTTGGTATAAGAGAAATGTTGAGTAGGACCCAAAGAACGGCATCCCCACAGAGGCAGAAACAATATGCATTGGGGCTGTGTTTCTGCTATGTGTACAAGACAGCTTCAAAAGCAGTGTTGGATAAGTTACTTTAAAATAGTAACTTAGTTACATTACTAGTTACTTCTCTCGAAAGTAACTCAGTTACTTCAAGTTACTCGTTACTTTCAAAGTAACTAGTTACTAGGGAAAGTAACTTTGGTTTTACTCAGAATTCTCTTGTTAATGTGTTGCTTCCATAACTTTGCCAGTCTTCTAGCTTGCTTACTTGCCACAAGTGCACTGTGCCACCTACCAATAGAAAGGAAAAGATAATGTCCATATTTCCATGAGAGAAATCCCACACCTGGACCGTCATTGACTGCTGCCATGATTCTAGCCTACGTCACAGCGTCATGTGCGCCTTTTACATCCAACACAAAAACTGCAGTCGTGGTGCTTTCGATTGTAGTCAGAACTCGGAAATTCTGCCTTCTGAATAGGAAGATGTAGGTAACACCAGACTGCAGATGAGCTGCATACATGGCTGGACTGGGACAGAAAATCGTCCCGGGCATTTTGACTAGAGACCGGCCCACCATTATAGGAAAAATCATAAAGCCTTTGAATGAAAATAAACACTGTTGTGACAGTGATGTTCACTGTTTTGATGGTATATATGCATCAATCTATCAATCATTTGTTGTAAGATTCAGATAATTATTTTTTAAAAGCTAGATATTTTAAATGAGAATAAGAAAGAAAAGTATTTCTTTGTGCCCCCCTCTCCCTGTTAATGCCCTACCTGGCCCCCCTGGCAAAACTTTGCTAGACCCGCCCCTGCACAGTCACCAGCTCTCAGCTACCTAAAAAATGATCCTGGGGTTATTTGTCTCTCAGAAACAGTTCATAACTTCCCTTCAACTCATTCATGTTACCTAAAAGGTAAACCTGTTTCTCCATCACAGCTCTGATGATTCAGTAAGGACATCTCCTGGTTTCATCTTCATGTTTCCCTCTCACCAGATAACCAAACCATATCATGACCAGCAGCTTTTTTGCAGCTGTGGCTCCAGAAAACATCAGCTGATACTAGAAATTAATATTAAATAAATTCTAACAACAGCTGATCAAGCTTAAACGTGCTGCTGTTGTTTAGCGCGACATACGCTGGTTTCCTCTTTTGGCGCAAAGTGGGCGATAAACAAACAAGAGAGCCGATCAGCTGATCATTGATCAGTTTCATGATTGAAGTAGAAACGGGAGAGGGAGGGGGGAGAATGAAAGAAGAAGAGGCAGCTGTGCAGCAAAGACAGAATAACTCCAGCTTTGTGCCTTTTTCATTGTAGCTGAATTACGGGACAAACTGTTCCTTTTCACCTCAATACGAAATGCGTAATATTTTCTCTGAATACCAGACAGGACGGTTGGCAACTCTAATAACTTATGAACAAAATAAAGTTCAACATCATTAACTTCATAGCACCCACCCAGCTGTATAGAAACTCCGTCATACTAGCTAGTACGCAGTACGGAAAAAGTCAGAATAACGAAAATAAACTCCACCTAAACTTGGTTTATATCTGACCCAGATAGACTGCAGGTCATAACTTCTTACCTGAAGTTCAGTTCACACTTGGACCGGCGGCCGCCTCGGGTCTCTGCTCCTTCTGTGTCCCCTTTCCTTCATCCACCTGCTGGCCTCCACCACTTGCTAATGTTACTGAATCTGTGGAAGCTCCGCGATAGCCATCACACGAAGTAACGACCCTATCTAAATCCCAGTAACGACTAACGCGTTCCTGATTTTGGCATAATAACTAGTTACCGTGCTCGTTGCCACAATAATAACGTAGTTACTGTAACGCGTTACTTAATAACGCGTTAGTCCCAACACTGTTCAAAAGTGGCCAATGGGTGGGGCCATGTAGTGCAAAATCTTAGACAAGGACTTCCTTCCTTCAACCAGAACACTGAGGATGGGTCATGGTTGGGACTTCCATCATGACAGTGACTCAAAGCATACCTCCATGTCAACAAAGAAGTAACTAAAGAAGCACATTAAAACTCGAAACTCAAGTCTTGGTTTGAAACAAGTTTGCTCAACCAGTCTACATGTATTTTGTGCACTTTTTCGAAGGTATCAACTTCTTGGTTTGTCCACTGAAGGATCCTTCAGGAGAATGGAGTATATGGCCCATTACTATGGGCTCTGCAGTGTCTACATGTTGCCTATAGCAAGAGCTTGGTTTGCATTTCTGGGAATAAGTCAAATATTCTAATTTGTGAAGACTTAAAGTTTACTGTATTTTACTATACTGTACATACTATATTCACTATTTAGGATACAAAGTCTACTAAAAACAAAGGTTTATAATTATGTATTGCTTAATTTGTGTTTTTGTGCAGTTGTTTGTTTTGCTTTGTTTTGTTTTAACCATCATGCCTCTAAAGAGACTAAAGATTTGAAATCTTTATCATCCAAAATCTGATCTTTATGTCAGGAAATCCTGCTTACTTATATTTAACTGTGCATGTATACAGATACATTAAAATAGAAGAACTCCTTGATGTGTTTATCAGTGAGCTTTTCACATCAGATACCCACATAGCAAAATTGGTATGGCCCGGATCTGGCCCACACGATGTGCTTACACATGGCCCACATACCGCAAAGAATGACGGCCCTTTGTGGGCCCAGATCTGGTTTGCCAGAGGTGGCCCACACATGGGCCAGCACAAGGCCAGTTGCAGACACACTGGTGGTCCTGTGCTGGCCCAGAACAGTTTCAGGTCTGGCCCCAGCTGTCAGCCTAATGTGTACCTTAATTAAGCCTTGTAATAACAACATGTGCATAATAGTGCAAACGTAACATGACAAAACTCTGTTCAGACAGTGAACATACTGATTCTTATAAAACATTTTTCAACTCTCCCAGATTACTCAAAGTGCTCTATACAACATGCCACATTCACCCAACCACACACTTTCTCTTAACTGAGTGCTTCCTAACTACATTCATACACATTCACACTCACGACATGCAGACTGGAGAAGCCAGGGATCGAACCACTAAGCCACCTGAGCTACAGCCACCCACTGGCAAAGATGAGTAAACCCTCACTAGGTTTTGGATAAAGCGTACAGTCACAAAGCTGTCAAACATGGCATTTGGGTCTTCTAAACAAACAAACATGGCATTTGGGTCTTCTAACTAAAATAGGAAAATAGGAACATAAATAGTGCATCATTGCTAGACATGGCCCACATTTGGTTGACATACACCCTGCCATAACACCAGTCAGTCAGAAGTGCCGGCTTGATGCCGAATCCCGGCCAGAGCTGTTTTCTATGGGCCTGGGCCAAATTAACCAAACCAAAATCCGGCCAGATATGGCATGCCATCGCATAGACAGGAGCGTCATTGCCAGACCTGGCCCACATCTGGTTGACATACACCCTGCCATAACAACCGTCAGCCAGAAGTGCCAGCTTGATGCCGGATCCTGGCCAGAGCTGTTTTCTATGGGCCTGGGCCACATAAACCAAACCATAATCGGGCCAGATATGGCATGCCATCGCATAGACAGTGCCATCTATGCCAGGCCTGGCCCATATCTGGATGACATACGTCTTATCATACCAGAAGTCAGCCAGCAGTGCTGGCTTAATACCAGATCCGGGCCAGACCTGCTTGCTGTGGGTAAGTTTTTTTTCGTGTGGGGAAATACACAGATTTTCAACATCCTCACAGAAGATTTGCATTGTTAGAGTTGAGTGAAGGTGGTCTAAGAGTTACTGTAAAACAACAGTGGTTCTCTTATCATGAATTGTCTTCAGCTTCATTTACAGAATAAACACTGCCTTACTTTGTGTTTGAGAGTCCAGGTTCTTTACTGAAGATTGGGTTTTCATCTTTGGACTGGTTAGTCTTCAAAGACACACAGCTGGATCTTGAAAGCTCTGCACTGTGTCTGCGTTGCTGACTGCTGGAAACACAAACAGAAAAAATCATACATTTGTCTTGTGCATGTTCCTGTTGTTTGGTACTGAGCTTCTTCTCCCTCAGGGTTGGGTTTATGAGGCTAAAACATGTGATGTCTTCAGTAAATGTTTAATCTTTTCCTCTTCAATCCTAATCCTAAACTCTGATCATGACTGTGTAAGGACTGAGAAACAGTGAGAGTGTAGTGCTGAGAGAATAGTATTACACTCTGATTATTACCGTCCCCTGTGTAGTCTTTCTGATCAGATCCAAATCTTTGAAGCAGCAGCAGAAAGAATTTCCACTGAGCAGCCTTTATATCATATAAAATCTGACGTTAATGCATGTTTTTATGTTATCCTGCTCACTTCTCCCACCGTACTTATGTGCTTGCTTGTGTATAGTTACAATGAAACAGAAGCACTCCTTCACTCCTTTGTCAGTAAGTTTATGTTGTGCTTTTTAATCCAAATAATAGTATCTCCTGCCAAATGATTCATCTTCCCCTTAGTTTACAGAAGAATCAGTGTCCTACTTTATGTCTGAGGGTCCAGGTTCCTTCAGTTCACTCATCGTTAGTCTGAGAAAGAAAGCAGCGAAACAAAGAATGAGCACAGAACAATTATCATAATAAACATGTTTGTCACACCCAATACTGGTAGCACAAGAATTACACACGCACGCACACACAGTAAGTCAATATTTTCCTTTGGGCAGACAATCAAACAAACATTTTTGCTGACTTTCTTAAGTTTTATTCCAACTTGAGAACAGTCAGAAACTCAAAAAAACGTTTTTGATTATTCTGACAGAACATGCAGTCGCAGTTACACTCACCTTGCTTTATTTCTCCTGCTCTGTCAACTGATCTCACTTTTAGTTTCGTTCTCAGCTGAACGGAGCAGCCACTCCCCTCTACATTTAATCACCTGACTACATAACAGGTGTGCGATGCAAAGATTAGCTTCTGTTCTTGCACTTTGGCATGAGGCCTTGGTCTGCATTACTGTGGCTTCTTACCCTCTTCATCAAGTATGTAAACAAAGGCACAGACACAGGCCCTTACCTCATTTGTGCAGTTCTAAAATTGTGATTGAACCATTTTGCTTTTCTACTTGTGCTGTGTCTTTGTCTTCTTTCTTATTGTTATTTATTTCTTCTATTTTCTCCCATTTTCTTTTTCATTTGTGTCTTTTCTTCTGCCTGGCATCACTGACATTGCTATATTCCACATGTACTGTGAATAATAGTAAAATAATAAAAATAGAAATCAATAAATTGGTAAAAACAAAACAACAAAACAAGACAAGCAAAAGGAGCCTATAAAGAGTTTCTATAGCGTTTGATGGAAAAGCAAATGTTTGAGACAACATTACAGTGAGATCATAATTTTGATTGCAAAGGCTGGCGGGCAAGATAAAAAAAAATGAACATCTACACACTGCCAGCCATCAGACACCCTGCTGGGATAATAAGCTGGCCAAAGGAGGCGATAGAAGCCACATTAAGACAAGGGAGCTCCTGACCATATGTGATGAGACAAGTCCAGCACCTAGAGACTGTACACTTAGCGGGAGGAAGGAAGCTGAGAACTTGTGAGTACACAGAACCACTATCCAGGATGAAACAACAAAGATCCATGAGTACATCAGGAGGATTGCCACAACTGATCATGTGCTTAGTAAATTAATGAGAAATCAGAGAAAGAAGAGGAGAAAGGAGAAGAACCACCATGGAAGGACAGGCCCCAGCACGCATGCACCCCTGTTAGATAAAGAAAATGGCAGATATCAGAAAAATCCTAGTTGTTGGACAAAGCTGGATGGAAAGACAGCAAAAAAGGCATTAATCATAGCAGCAGAGGAACAAGCTCCCTAAAGGCTGGGGTCTACCAAACCAGCCAAGACCCCAGGTGCAGGCTGTGTAAAGTAGTGATGTGTCTTTGAAGTGAACGACGCAAGCCGGCTCCATGGGTTGTTTTTTTTTTTTTCCTTTCTCTCACCCTCTCTCTCTCACACTTTTTTCCGCTTCACTCCGCACGCGAGCCTTGTGGTTTTCGCTGGGCAGAGGGGGGAGGGGCGGTAGTTACACTCCAGGAACAGAGTGGGAGGGAAAGAGAGAGAAAGAGAGAGAGGGACAACAACTTCACATTAGAAAGGTGTAGTAATCATCCACAACTATTTTCGGTTGTGGATGATAAAGGATTCAGAAAGTTTATTCATGCAGGTCCATATGACAGAGAATGTGCATCTTCTTTTTGTTTTCATATTATAATTTATATTTAATTGTGTTGTGGTTTGCAGTGTTTTGTGTTGTTTCACTTTTAAAAGGAAAAAGCTGAAAATTTAAATAGTTAAAAGTTGAAACGTAAATAGTTGGTTTTTGTATTATATGATTTATTTATTACATTTTATGTGGAATGAATGAATAAAAGTATATTTACGGTGGCCCCTAGAGACAAAGCACGTACAACTCCAAAACACGTACAAACTCCAAAACACGTAAAAACTCCATAGCACGTACAAACTCCAAAGCAAACTCCAACAGAAGTGCTCCAGGATGCTAGGGGCAGTGTTGAGCTTTTTTTACTTAGAGGCTGCACAAGCCAGGAAGTACCAATGACTGGATTTGGTGTGTGGTAGTAACAGGTAAATGAAAACTTTTTCAAATTATTTGAATATATATAAATGCTTATGTATAAATACACAAACAATACACATATGCTTTCAGTTGTGTAATTTAAGTGATCTAGGTAGCTCTTTTGCTACCTGATTAGCAGTTTTGGAAGTTCAGTTAATGCTAGAAATGTGTTTTGGAGATTGTACGTGCTTTGTCTGTAGGGGCCACCGTATATATTTATACATAAACATATGTAAACAAAACCAAGTTTTTTTTACATCAGTAATTCCTTTTGTGCATAATTTTCTATTGTTGTTAATAATAAATTAATTAAAGCAACAAAATAACCTGAAGAGCCGGTTGGGAGCCGAAAGAGCCGGCTCTTTTTAGTGAGCCGAGCCAAAAGAGCCGGTTCTCTATAAAGAGCCGGAGATCCCATCGCTAGTGTAAAGACGCCTCTGAGACAATCCAGCACATAACAGCAGGGTGCAAGATGCCAGCAGACAGGGCATACATGGAACGCCATAACCAAAGTCCCAAGGTCAAAATTGGAGATGCCCCCTACAGTGGTTGAGAATGACCGACCTAAGATCCTGTGGGGCTTCCAGATACAGACAGACAAATCAATTGGACATAGTACTGGTGGACAAGCGGAGGAAGATAGCCGTATTGACAGACGTAGCTATACCGACTGACAGCAACATCAGGAAGAAGGAAGATAAGAAGCTTGATAAGTACAGAGGGATCAAGGAGATGTGTAGGGTAAAGGCAACAGTGGTCCCCATGGTATTCAGAGCACTCAAACCCTTAAGCTCCTATGATCAGGGCCACTTTCCTCTCCTTGTGGGCTCCATAATCTCCCACTATGGTGATCATCATAGTGACGGCGTAGAAGATGAAGAGTTTGATGGTGCAGCCCTCCAGCAGCAGACTGATGAAGGAAGTGTCATGAAGAGTTTACTTGGCTTTGTCAAAGAGCATGTTTGTCTTTTAGATACATCACTTTGGGATTTTTTATATTTATTTACACTAAGCAATACCTGCAGCTCTAAAGAACCGACTCCAAAGCTTAATACTGAGCTCAAGTATGAGAGATCATGATTGTTATTGGCCTTATAAAAGTTTCTTGATTATGGTGGAAATGAGTTTGAGGCAGCTGTTGATGTGAGCCATGTTTGCAGCTGGAAAATATAGTAAAAATAACAGCACTGCTCCCAGAGTGCAGAGGAGTTTTATTTCTCTGGGGAGAAGGATTTCCAGTAAACCAAAGAGAGGGGCACGTGTTGGTTGGATTTGAAAACTTCTGTGAATGTAGGGCCAGTCTGAATATGACCTCCTACGATCAAATCCAGATGTGGAAGGAGAGTGAATTTACTGGAACACTGTAAACACATTTTATTTTTTAAAATAACACATTTACACATATAATTAAGTACAGTGATGTAGGTTATGTCATTTTTATGCTACTTATTTTCATGGAAAATGTCTGGTGTTCACATTAATTACATCTTCCATATCAATAGTACTGGTAATGGGTTTTGACTGTCTGTACAATTATGCATACAACCTGCTGCAGTTGTTTTTTGTTTGATTTGTGTTGGAAAAAGTTCCTTTACAGCAGTGAAACAGAAAAAAATTTCAGACCGACACGGTTTCTTTTTTCCCCTTTTAATCCTGTAACATGGTTAGATTTACATAGAGACGTCAAAAATGCAAAGATATACAAAAATATTTCCCTTATAAACATTTTTACAAGCAGCTGCATCATCACAGCACTCAGGTTTCAAACTGCAAGCTTGGAAGATTCTGTCCTACTAACAAACTTCACATGAGGTCGCAAAAGAATGTGGCTTTTCTTTTAAATACATTTAATTTTACCATGACAAATCGAATCAGTAACATTAACACTGCCTTCCACAAACACAGCAGGTTACACGAGTCCAGCTGTGAGTGGTCTCAGGGATCTCAAGATGGCTGATAGCTGGTGGAAGCTGCCAGCTCTGTTCAGAGATGGAATGCAGGAAATTCTGTGAAAGAGATTTTAATTTAGAGATTAAAGACTGTTTTTACAGTAATGGTAGTTAAGGTGAAGACTTTAGAGCCAAAAGTAGGTGAATTTTCTTCAGCAAAGAGTGAAGAAGCTGGAAACTAAAAGGGTGAAATTGTACAAATTTCATTTTGAATTTAAAAACTTTTTTTTAACACAAACACAGAAAAGTCCACGTGAAAAGAATTATTTCTATGCATCAAAGCAATTTTGGCAGATAAGAAATTAAGAAATAAAACTGCCATTTTGGGTGATATTATGCTCGATTCCCTCCTGAAATGTTGGGATGGTGTTATTCAGACTAGTGGGCTGGAGAAAGCAGTTAAGCTATTGAGATGGATTTCTTATGACTGACTTTTTGGCCCAATATTTACGATAATAAGTTTAGTATATGGGTCTCAAAAGGTTTAACTACTTATTATTCTCTTACCCATGAGGGGGCATTCTTGAGCTTTGAGACATTAAGACAAAAATATGGACTAGGTCAAGACCATTTTTACAGGTATTTACAAGTCAGGCATTACTTTGATGAAAACATTAAAATTATAATAGAAAACAGTGAATTGGGCTTTGTGGAGCACTGTTGTTATCAAAAAATTAAAAATTAAAAACAAAACAAAAATTTTTCATGCTGCTTGAAAAATATTTCACTTTGAAATTCAAGAAGAAAAAAAAACAGGACTGTATGAAAGAAAAAAAACAATGCATCGTACTTTGGCTAGTATGCCGGGGTGTTGTGCAGCTCCTCGTATTTTGGTGGCATCATGGAGACCACGATGGTGTGTCTGTTTGGGTAATACAGCTGGTGAATCATGATGGAGGACAGAATCATGCCAAGCAGCTGTCGGGGAACACAGGAAGCTGAGTTAAACATCTGCAGGTTGTGAAATGTTGATTCTGATTCTGTATTCATAATGAACTAATATTATAATGAACTTAGACTCAAACTGCTATGTATTTACGTACAAGATGATTTTTCACAAATTTAGATTTTAGTACTAGTTTACTTTTTGTTCCACTACAGATGCTGTAATTCTTCAACATTTGATGGAGAAGATGGAGAATTCAAACTTTGTAGAAAAAATATATTACATGTATACTATGACTTTCTCATTGTCACATAAATAATAGCAGGGACTAAATGCAGAGAATGCAGATGTGACATTTATGCTACCGAATCCTTGAATAATTGATAATACTCACAGCTAGAACAGCCAGAGTGAAGCTGACCACAAGCATGATGTTGTAATGAAACTGAATGTGGTCCATGATCGTGGGAAAGCAGGTCTGAAAATAGAAGGAAAAATAAAAACTGTCAAGTTCTGATATAAACTGAGGAATGATTTAAGCTTTTCAAAAGGGTGCTGGGTCGCTCACCTTAGTGTAGACGGACATTCTCTGCAGCATGAAAGTCTGGAAAATTTACAGAAATAAAGACGTTACAAACTGTGACACACCGTGACCAGTGAAGCAAGTGGGTGCATCGATACTCACGTTGTTTTCGACAGTCTGACACTTGCCCTCCTTCTCCTCCTCCTGGCTGCATACACAGGAGTCGGGGATGTTCTCCCAGTCTTTGTAGCTGAACAGACCACAGCAGTGAAACTACAAACACCAGCAGGAGAAGAAAGAAAGAGGAGAGTTACTCATCTTCAGGAGGATCATCAGCTGGAAATAAACGTTAAAAAGTGTGTGAATTTTTTTTTTAGAAAAAAGTGATCAAATTACTTGTGGACAGTTTGCCTGCTCTTATTCTGAAAGCTCACTTGCTGCCAACTATCAACTGTATATAAATAATGTCACAGTGTATTATGTCATGTTTCAAAGGTCATCTGATGTTATTTTACATCATCACCAGTTTGCAAGTGCTAAATCTTTTATGCCCTGATTGAGTGCATCCTTTTTCCATTAATGTAACTTGTATTTAGCAACAACAAAAGAAAAACTCATTTTAAAAAGATTAAGAGATTGCAGCGAGCAAGTTAGAATAGCTCACCTTCTCCTGAATGACCTCAGCCATGTTCCTCACATCCTCTGAAGATTTGTCCAGAGGCACAAACCTCCTGAAAGTCTGCTCCACGATGCCTTTGAGCTGCAAAAATCAAATATTTTTATAGCATGTATTACATTTATATTTTAAAAATTAAAGCATTTTAATGGTTATGAAAGATAATATGGGTAAGGTAAAGTAATGAAAAAGTAATTGTATTTATATGTGTTGATTATTTAAAAAAAAGCATGATTTAAAAAGTTTTTCCAGTTAAATCAAATAAATCTCTTCACATGACTTCGTCCAGCATCCTGCCTTTACCTGAGGATGAATGATGGCAGCAGGGATTCCAATTATGAGCATCACCAAGCATCCAATGACCATAAACACCAGGAACTGCAGAGGAAAATTCATTCATTTTCTTAAACACTTGCATTATCAAATCATGACTATTACATTTGTCACAGATGGTCTTCATTAAGAAATACAAACAGCCCATAATGGAATGAGACTAACAACCCATATGGAAAAGATATATATAAATCTTATAAAGTTTGTATCTGTCTTGTGTGAAACTTGTATGAAAAGCATACAAGAGTGAAAACAGATATAAGATCCCTAGAAAAATTATATAAATGAAACTTGTATGTTTTGGATACTTACTAAAACAATATATGAAAGTGGCTACTTTCATGGGTAAATCATATAAGCCTTATATGATTCATTATATGAAGTAGGCCACATCTTATGCAAGTCTTTTATAAGTTTTTTCCATTTCTTTTCAATGTGGGAAGATAAGAGAAAGCAAAACTAAACACAGCAAACAAGATGGGAGACCACCAAAATAAAACCGTTCTCTGCTGCCTGTTGGAGCGGGGGGCCTAGGAGGAGGAGTTGGCTGTCCGATTGGGGTCTGGAATGTGGGGCCTCCCTGCTGCTGCCGAGTCGGGTCGGTCTGCTTCTCTCCACCCCAGGGAAAAGGGAAACACTACCTGGGTCTGGGTGCAGTTTCCCCCTCCAGGGGCAAGGGTATCTAGACCTGGGGCTTAGAGTACGCTTGGGGAGTGTGATTGTGTGTACAATGTCTCTTTGTGTCTGTCTCCACGTTGGGTGAGTGATGAGTAATTGCATATGAGAGCATGAGGGTGGGAATGGATGTCTGTATCTGTGTGTGCCTGTATGTCTGTGTCTACATGTCAGGTTGGGTATCAGACGCCACCTCTCTAGGGACATCTCAGGCCCTCCAAGGTTTGGAGGCCTATCTCCCCCACCACTTCCCCTGCCAGTGGCAGACGCCCTCAGACATCAGAATTGGTTGTTCTTTGTATCCGGGCATGGGCGTCCAGGTACACACCGGCTCACTCCTTGGTGGCTGCTTGTCGGGGCCTGGAGCCTGGGTCTCGCTCGGGCCACTTCGGGGGTGGGGTGCCCTCAGCCTCTCGACCTGGGGCTCAGTCACTCTGGCACAGCTGGCTGCTGGCGGAGCTCACGGGCATGTCACTGCAACCCCCCCTGGCTTCTGCTCCACGGCTGCTGAGTGGCCCTTCATCTGGGGCTCTCATCAGCTCTTTCTGGGACAGTGGCGCGGCTGCCCCTCTGTTGGTCTTCCTTGGTCTCTTGTGTTCTGAGGGCCTCTGGATGTCTGGAGTTTTGATCTCCTCCATACCTGCTTCATGCCCTGGAGGACGGGGCTGTGGCTCCCCACACCCTCTAGCAGATCATTACATGAAGGAACCTTTTAATACAAGCGCGTTCATGCTCACAGCTGTACACACGGGTGCTCACACACACAAACTACACCCTTTTTGGCTCCTACCTCAAAGCAGAGCACCATACTGTAATGCAAAGATAATAAAAATGAGAAAAACCCAAAACATCCCCAAAACTTAAAACCAATGACAGTCTGAACTCACCATGATCAGGGCCACTTTGCTCTCCTTGTGGGCTCCGTAGGCTCCCAGCAAGGCGATCATCATGGCGATGCAGCCCACCACGTAGAGGATGAAGAGTTGGGTGGAGCGACCCTCCAGCTGTGGACAAAAGTGTCACGAAAGGTTAGTGGGCTTTGTCTGTTTGTTCCCACATGTTACATTTATGTTTGAATGTGTCCTCACGTTATATCCTCGAACGTCCATGAAGAACTGATACCACAGAGCGAGGGCGATGGCTACTCCACCAGCAAGCTGAACAAACAGAAACAGTCTGGTTAGAGCTGCTGGATCCTTTAAACACAACCAGGATATGAAATGACTGCACAGCCACACACGTGGACGAAGCACAACAACAAACTCTGAAAGTAAGAACAAACGTGTTGAGTTGATGTCGGTTTATTTTACTCTTCTAAGCTTCGGTTTCATTTAATTGTAAAAAAGGAGGCAAATGTGGTTGTTTTTGACTGCTGCGTCTGCCTGCTGACTGGTTGATGTCTTTAAGGAGATTCTGGATTAAAGTCTGCGATTATCATTTCCTAAATAATCTCTTTACTCACCATGAAGAATATGTTGAAGACAGTGAAGATGTGTTTGAGGCAGATGTTGATCTGAGCCATGTTTGCAGCTGGAAAAGTCCAAAGCCCAAAGTCCAGATGAGCTCCGACTGCAGCGAAGTGAAGTGAAGTGAGAGGAGAGCAGCTGAGTGAGCTGCTTTGAAGGGTTTCAGGGCTTTGCTGGGCGGGACGTCCGATATGTTAGAGGTGGAAACTTGTGTGGAATGCTTGTTTAACAAGGGGAGGTTCAAAGCAGGGTCTTCCTCCTTCCAGTAAATCCAGCGGAAATAGTTGTTGCTGTGAGCAGGGACGGAAGCTGTTCACAGACTGGCTGGAGTGGAGGAGAGGGCGGTGTTATGCCCCGTTTAAAACAATCCAGATGTGGAGACATGACTCATTTTACTTTTATGAGAATCTGTCGTCAGCAGGAGGAGAGATAACTTACCGAAAGTCAGTTTATTCCTCTACAGCTCAAAGTAATTTTTACTGCATCTGCACACAATGTACTCAGAGTTTTCTTTTAATAAATGAGATATGTTTATAAGGGTACTGCACTTAAGCACAAAGATTTGTATATAACTTTTTATGTTGTATCATATCTGCAGTGGTTTCAAATGTAAAGCAGTATGAGTACTGCACTCAAATACAGATTACATCGTCTTTAACTTCCCTCCTTATTACTTTTATAGTTGCATCTTATTAAATAATACTTTTTGTTTTATGAAGTAGGTTTTGTAGTTTTTTGTGTCTTTGTAGTTTTTTGTGCATATCACACTTGATTTTTTTTTTTATTGATTCCTAATCATTTTTCATTGTGGAATAATTCGACCCACAAAGACTTTGAGCGTCCACAGAGCACTTTTAGTCCTCCGAGTGTGAACGAGCTGTCAGACAGAGCAAAGCAATGCAAACACTACCCTGAGTCCCACGTCACTGTTTTGGAATCTGCAGCTGTGAAAAAAACAGAAACTTGTGAGATGAAAAAATGATCACTGAATGTAAAATTTGGAATTGATGCCTACAACATGTTGCAGCGGTTGATTTGATTTGTGTTGGATTTTGTAGTTTGTGCCATCATGCAGTTGTTTTTAAATCCTTTCTGTCTTCTCATTTTATTTCTAAAGTTGTAAAGTTTCATGTTACCCTTTTGCGACCCTTTCCTGTTCAGCAGTCAGCACTAGAGCAGGGCGAAATGACCAAAAATATTTATCACGATATACATTTGAAAATTTGTGATAACGATATAACTGACGATATAAGTGACACTAGACAAAATACTTTACAACTCCACAACTTTATTTGTGCAAAAAAAAAAAATCAACGTATTTTCACTTAAACAAGCAGCTTTTTTTATGTGCATTAAAGTTATATAAAAAGTTAACAGTGCAAATGCAAAATCCTTGCTGACAGTTTAACCAAAAGGAATTTCCAGTGGAAATTGGCTGACATATCCTCAGCATAACCATGTATAATATCCACAAAACTTAGAAAGAGGTTATACACACACAATACCGTAATATTATGTTGATGCACAGTACGTATCACTCCGCGAGGCTCCTGCCTACGATGTCCGTAATGCTCTGACAATCCATCAAGCGGTGCGGATTCGTCTTAGCAAAGTTGTACTAAAACATTTGACAAATTTTCGAGCGCCGTGTACATAAAATCGTTTCGAGGTCAGTAAACACAACCAGAATTCATACATAAGGCACATGGGATTATAAGGGGCACTGTCGATTTTCAGAAAAATCAAAGGATTGATTTTAAGTGCGCCGTATTTTCCAAAAAACAAGGTAATAACGACGGGCCGCTAGCATGCGCTACCAAAAATAGTGCTTTGTTGTGTATCTGACGGACGAAAGCTAAACCAGTTCCACACCACTGAAGTTGCAGGATTTTTACAAACCAATTCTGGTTCATCCGTTTCATTTAACGATCCGCTTTCGCCCTTCTCATTCTCCACCATGCTTTTTCCGCCATGTGCGTATGAAAACAAAGGTACGCATGCGCGTTTTACTCATATTCTATCGTGATATTTCATTTTTTTATCGTTGCCCGACATTATACCGGTATTACCATGAACTGTATGATATGGCCCAGCCCTAGTCAGCACATTTAAAAACTGCAGTTGAGCCTAAAGTGCTGTTTTTCCTTTTCAGGACAAAGATATGTAGGAAGCTAAAGAGCAGCAGAGAAATGCCAGGAAAGAGAAATTGAGGGAAGGAGGGACAACTTTCCTTGGAAGTAGACATGTGGGAGGTACGAGATTAAGTTACTGTGACGCAGCTCAGAGGAACAACAATGAAGGCTTTGTGGCTTGTGTTCCCACTTACCTGTGAGAGAGATACTTACAGTTGTACGTTCCTCTTCTGAAGTCTTGCAGTCATTTTCACATAATTTCAGTCTTCTCATTTTATTTCTAAAGTTGTGCCTTACCATTTTGTAACCCTTCTTGTACAGTAGTTCATACAGCATTTTAGAGTTGACCCTAAAGTGCCGTTTCTCCTTTTTAGAGTGAAGAGATCTAGGAAGATGTGGAAGCTGAAAAGCTGCTGAGAAATAAGCAGTATTCCATTTAAAACGATGCTCAGTTGGTGCTAAGGAGCCCAGTGTGCCAAGAATACATATCCTGCACACAATTATCAGCAGCAGCGTGAACCACTGATAAAAGGCAGGATGGATCTTTTCCTGTTGTTTATGTCAGATTCTGACTACAACATCTGAATGTGGGGGCAGAACTCATTTTCTACTGGAGTTCGCCTCTGCATCATGTTTAAACACTCCACACAGGATGCTCTGCAGACTGTGACAAAGCACAGCTGTTGCTGAATATAAAAGGCCCCTGTGGTTCACTTTTTATTGCCTGTAGTTTACAGTATAATGACTAATACTATAATAATTAAGTAATTGTGACTCTGACAGTGAAGAAAGTGAACCTGGCATGTTTGATGGAGATTTAGCGCAGCTGTTCAATTCAGAAACAGAGGATGAGGACTTCGATGGGTTTGATTGATGACGATTACCGGTAAAATAAATGTGAATACCAAATTCAGTTTTGCTCCCGCTCCATTTTTAAATACGCAGACTTGTATGCTTGTGTCTGTTGTTGTTGTAAGGCGGACGTAGTAGAGGACACCATGAGAACATTAAAGGGGGAAGTGTGGGCGTAGATTATATATAAAACCCACACCCTATAATCAGGTGCGCCTTATGTGTGTGTTAAATACAGTAATGGCACACATAACTGAGACTGCGCATTTTAGTACCGTGCGTGAAAATACGGTATCTGGAAGATTTTGCCTCTGAGGAAGATTTTATCTTTGATTGGATCTTTGATTATGGAAATCCTATAAAAACTGAGAGAAGTACTCAAAATGACTAAATAAGTAATGTAATCTTAATGACTTTTATAAGGTACAAGGGGAACAACAAGTGAATGTCAGTAATTCAACCATGAAGGTCACTGGCAAATTTGTTCACTCGAAGATAAACTTCTACTCTTCATGTGTAACTTCACACTTGGTTGGTTGACTACCCTCTCGGTAGAATCACAGCTGTCTCTGATCGCTGAGGTGAGAGGGCTAGTGTTCACTGCTTTGATCTCAGAGGACGACTTTCTCTCTTACCCTTCGTGTCGTCAAGACACACTAAGCAATCTTCTAATTGCAGCAATTCAAGAGCCTGCTGAAGATTATTGTTTGCTGAATACATACCAGCAATCATGTGATAGGTTTAGTTATTAATAGGAGCTGACTTATGATGCATTACTGGGAGTAGCATTCCAAGTTAGCACAGTGTCCACTCTGCAGCTGGACTGAATTTCTACAATTCCTATTCTGGGTCTGATCCATAAAATCCTGCTGGAAAAGACAGACTGATATCTGAAATGTATACCTTATGCTGAGTACAGCATAGGGTATACAGGTGTGCTCTCCTTTGATTTGATTCAAGCCCTTGACAAAAGTGGAAAGGAAAAACTAATTTTTAAAAGTCAGAAACCTCTGGTAGATCCAGGTTCCCGGAAGGGGCAGCTGCAGCTGGAGTTGTTGGTTTTTAAATTTACTGGCAACGAAGTTTAAAGCTGAATTTGACTGTATAGTTACTTCTTCATAGCTGTTCCTTTATTAAAGAAAAGAAAACATAGGGGTGGATATGAGGGAATATTCCTGCAGATTTCCCATGTGTGGGACTAATAAAGGTTATCTTAAGTTAGATGTGTTTCTGATTATTAGGTAGAGAGTATAATTTACTCACTGCACAAAGTGATGTCAGAGAGACATCTTATATAAGTCATTTTTGCATGTTGAATTTTGGTCCACTAAAGTGGTTGTTTTGTAAGGCTAGGCGACGTTGTGTTTTTTTTAACGTGTAATGAATGTCTGGCGTTATCTTCCTCTCATTGTAGCAGAGGCTCTCAAACTGGTGTTCCCAATCCACAGATTGGGTATAAGCAAAAAACCTATGGTGGCACCTAGATACATGTGCATCATCCGGGGTTGAGTTAATTAGCACAATGGACAAATATTTAAGTCCATCTACTTCATCGAGTAATGCAAAAGCCAAACTAGCTAAAGTATCACAATAATTAATTTGTATTTGGCTTTATCGAGAATGACAATGGCAGACCAAAGTGTGTTTGTGTCTTCAAGAAGTAAAAAAATAAAATAAATGAAGCCAGCAAAGCTAAAGCAGCATCTCATCACAAAGCACCCTGAGTTTTATCAGAGTTAGGATTATAAGAGGCCCTTTAACACACTCTGTTAGGGAGTTTTTATTGTTTTATTTGCTTATGGTTCAAAAGTTATGTTACACATATTTCACCAGACACAGTTTTCTGTAGAAACAGGAAGCTGACCCTGTGACACTGGGATTTACCGCAAGAGACCAGCACAGAAATGCATATCCGCAGAAGTTGACTTGCATTATATTATTCTTAGAAATTGACTTGCAACACACATACTTTGTGACACACACACACAGCTTACACACACAGACAGCATCAGGACCTGCGTAACAGGAAATGTGATTATATTTGCATATTGACAATGTAACCTATAAAAATAAACGAATACTGCAGTTCGGTGTGATTTGCTCTGAGCTTTTCACCCGTGCAGCACGTTAACCTACACAAGTGTCTCAGTGTTGATTATTCACCTGACTGTTTGTTAACTGAATATCACCGACACACTCACTTCCTCTTACAAAGCTCAATAAAACAGGATACTTGTAAAAATGAACCCTGAAGGGTTTTAAGCCCTGAGAATTTCAGGACAATATATCCTGTAACTTTGACGTTATGAGGGGAAACATTGCATCCGTAAAATGCCATAAAATAGTAAAAACTAAGGTGATGTTCTCTAATTCATATGTAAATAATGAGATTCGTGGAAGATTTCAAGTGCTTTTTTTCACTGTTGACTGTGTGCCTTTGTGTAAACCTGAGCAACAGCTCGGCCAATGACAGGCGAGGAACAGCACAGCCTTATTTGCATACAGCGGAAATAAAAGAGCCACTCTCAGCTGACGAGCACATTCTCCGCTGTGAGGAAGTGAAGTAAGAAAATGCCTGAACCCGCCAAGTCAGCGCCCAAAAAGGGCTCCAAGAAAGCCGTGACCAAGACCGCCGGCAAGGGCGGCAAGAAGAAGAGAAAGACCAGGAAGGAGAGCTACGCCATCTACGTGTACAAGGTGCTGAAGCAGGTCCACCCCGACACCGGCATCTCGTCTAAGGCCATGAGCATCATGAATTCGTTCGTCAATGACATCTTCGAGCGTATCGCCGCTGAAGCCTCCCGCCTGGCCCACTACAACAAGCGCTCCACCATCACCTCCAGAGAGATCCAGACCGCAGTTCGCCTGCTTCTCCCCGGTGAGCTGGCCAAGCACGCAGTGTCTGAGGGCACAAAGGCCGTCACCAAGTACACGAGCTCCAAGTAAACTGCATCTTTACTTAATCCCGAACAACGGCTCTTTTCAGAGCCACACATCTCTTCTAAAGCGTACATGTCCTGACTTTATTTAATTTGTAGCTGTCATGATGGTGAAACATAAATTACAGTTTGTGTTACTCTTGTATGCTTTGAATAAAAAAAGAAGAGAGAAATTTCAAGGACTTAATGATGGACCACCTGACCAGAACAGTCCTAACGCCATCACTATATCATTTAGCATTATTACTATTTGGTTGGTTTGGTTTTGTAGTTTGTGTTGTGTTTTTTTTTTTTTTTTTTTTTTTTTTTTTTTTTTTGGGGGGGGGGTCATGTTTTGTGGTCCCTTGTCTGCGAAAAGCACTGAATAAATACACTTGTGGGTTTCTCAGAAATAATGACATGTGAACAAGAGCTTATTGAGCTCATCCTGGTGAGGCAAATGTTTGGCTTCAAATCACAATTCTGATCGTAAAATCCTGGACAGGATTACAAATACAATAAATAAACGCGATTAGTTTCACATTTCAAACTACAGTGACATCCTCCGTGTGTGTGTGTGATCTATACATGTGTTAATCGTTTTAATGTAGTTCAACACTTATGCTAGCCTCTGGGTGAAACGTTAAGAGGGTGTGTGGTTTTTGTTACAAATACGGACACTTGGGTTTAGTTTGAAATAAAAATGTGAACTCCACTCAGACATTGTGTGTGATTTGGTGTGAGTCTCCCTTCGGTTAGACTTAATTTGTCATTTAACAAAAGACCACATTTCCACATTTAGAAAATAGAAGAGTGGGCGGAGCCGCTGAGCTTCGAGTCGCCGTCACACCGTCTGTTTTCTCTTACGTCCGCCGAGCACACATAATAACACGGCTCCGTGGAGTTTAACTTCATTCGACTTTGCTCGTTCAGAGAAGAAATTATAACCATGAGTGGAAGAGGCAAAGGTGGCAAAGGACTCGGGAAAGGAGGCGCCAAGCGTCACCGTAAGGTGCTCCGTGATAACATCCAGGGTATCACCAAACCCGCGATCCGTCGTCTGGCTCGCCGTGGCGGAGTGAAGCGTATCTCCGGTCTGATCTACGAGGAGACCCGCGGAGTGCTGAAGGTGTTTTTGGAGAACGTCATCCGTGATGCTGTTACCTACACGGAGCACGCTAAGAGGAAGACTGTGACCGCCATGGATGTGGTGTATGCTCTGAAGAGGCAGGGCCGCACTCTGTACGGCTTTGGCGGTTAAACTCAGTCGCCCTAATCCATCAAACGGCTCTTTTAAGAGCCACACACTTCTCTTTAAGAGCGTTGTTCTGCGATCTTGTTTTTGTCACTTTTTACTGCCTTCTTGTGTTTTCTTTTGCACTCTGAATATCTTATACGCCATTAGGTGATGAGAATTGTCAGGTAGGAAATATTGTACTGCATGATGGTGGACTGCACTGGTGCACTTGAGAGAGATACCCGCCCATGTTGACGTGCGAGCATTAGTGATGGGATTTCTGGCTCTTGTTAGAGACCCGGCTCTTCGGGTTATTTTGTTGCTTTAATTTATTATTAGCAATAATATAAAACTATGCACAAAAGGAATTACTAACGTTAAAAAAGTGGTTCTATTTATTTTTGTATATAAATATATGCGGTGGCTCCTAGAGACAAAACATGTACAAACTCCAAAACAAATTTCTAGTGTTAACTGAACTTCAAAAACAGAGCTACCTAGATCACTTAAATTACACAATTGAAAGCGTATGTGTATATATCTGAGCACAAGATCCATAGAGGCTGGGGTCTATCACACCAGGCAAGACCCCAGGTGCAGGCTGTGTAAAGATGCCCCAGAGACAATCCAGCACATAACAGCAGGGTGCAAGATGCTAGCAGGCAAGGCATACATGGAGCGCCATAACCAAGTGGCCGGCATAGTGTACAGGAACATCTGTGCCGAGTATAACCTGGAAGTCCCGAGGTCAAAATGGGAGATGCCCCCAAGGGTGGTGCAGAATGACCGAGCTAAGATCCTGTGGGACTTCCAGATACAGACGGACAAAATGGTGGTGGCTAACCAACCGGACATAGTGGTGGTAGATAAACAGAAGAAGACGGCCGTAGTGATCGATGTAGCGGTTCCGAATGACAGCAATATCAGGAAGAAGGAACACGAGAAGCTGGAGAAATACCAAGGGCTCAGAGAAGAGCTCGAGAGGATGTGGAGGGTGAAGGTAACAGTGGTCCCCGTGGTAATCGGAGCACTAGGTGCGGTGACTCCCAAGCTAGGCGAGTGGCTCCAGCAGATCCCGGGAATAACATCGGAGATCTCTGTCCAGAAGAGCGCAGTCCTGGGAACAGCTGAGATACTGCGCAGGACCCTCAAGCTCCCAGGCCTCTGGTAGAGGACCCGAGCTTGGAGGATAAACCGCCCGCAGGGGCGTGCTGGGTGTTTTATATATGTATATATATATGTATATGCATGTATATTCAATTCAATTCAATTTTATTTATATAGCGCCAAATCACAACATAAGTCGCCTCAAGGCGCTTCATAGATACAGAGGAAAAACCCAACAATCATATGACCCCCTATGAGCAAGCACTTTGGCAACAGTGGGAAGGAAAAACTCCCTTTTAACAGGAAGAAACCTCCGGCAGAACCAGGCTCAGGGAGGGGCGGCCATCTGCTGCGACCGGTTGGGGTGAGAGAAGGAAGACAGGATAAAAGACATGCTGTGGAAGAGAGACAGAGGTTAATAACAGATATGATTCAATGCAGAGAGGTCTGTTAATACATAGTGAGCGAGAAAGGTGACTGGAAAGGAAAAACTCAATGCATCATGGGAATCCCCCGGCAGCCTATGTCTATTGCAGCATAACTAAGGGAGGATTCAGGGTCACCTGGTCCAGCCCTAACTATATGCTTTAGCAAAAAGGAAAGTTTTAAGCCTAATCTTGAAAGTAGAGATAGTGTCTGTCTCCTGAATCCAAACTGGAAGCTGGTTCCACAGAAGAGGGGCCTGAAAACTGAAGGCTCTCCCTCCCATTCTACTTTTAAATACTCTAGGAACAACAAGTAGGCCTGCAGAGCGAGAGCGAAGTGCTCTAATAGGGTGATATGGTACTACAAGGTCATTAAGATAAGATGGGGCCTGATTATTTAAGACCTTGTATGTGAGGAGCAGGATTTTGAATTCAATTCTGGATTTAACAGGAAGCCAATGAAGGGAAGCCAAAACAGGAGAAATATGCTCTCTCTTTCTAGTCCCTGTCAGTACTCTTGCTGCAGCATTTTGGATTAGCTGAAGGCTTTTCAGTGAGTTTTTTGGACATCCTGATAATAATGAATTACAGTAGTCCAGCCTGGAAGTAATAAATGCATGAACTAGTTTTTCAGTGTCGCTCTGAGACAGGATATTTCTAATTTTAGAGATGCTGCGCAAATGGAAGAATGCAGTCTTACATATTTGTTTAATATGTGCATTGAAGGACATGTCCTGGTCAAAAATGACTCCAAGGTTCCTCACAGCGTTACTGGAGGCCAAGGTAATGCCATCCAGGGTAAGAATCTGGTTAGATACCATATTTCTAGGCTTTTCAGGGCCGAGTACAATAACCTCAGTTTTATCTGAATTAAGAAGCAGAAAGTTAGCGGCCATCCAGGTCTTTATGTCTGTAAGACATTCCTGCAGTTTAACTAATTGGTGTGCGTTATCTGGCTTCATGGACAGATAGAGCTGGGTGTCATCTGCATAGCAGTGAAAATGTATGCTATGTCTTCTAATGATGCTGCCTAAGGGAAGCATGTATAATGTAAACAGAATTGGTCCTAGCACTGAACCCTGTGGAACTCCATAATTAACCTCAGTGTGTGAAGAGGACTCTCCATTTACATGAACAAATTGGAGTCTATTAGATAGATATGATACAAACCACTGCAGTGCAGTACCTGTAATACCTACAGCATGTTCTAATCGCTCTAATAGGATATTATGGTCGACAGTATCGAATGCTGCACTAAGGTCTAGCAGGACAAGCACAGAGATGAGTCCACTGTCAGAGGCCATAAGAAGATCATTTGTAACCTTCACTAAAGCTGTTTCTGTGCTGTGATGAGCTCTGAAACCTGACTGAAACTCTTCAAATAAACGATTCCTCTGCAGATGATCTGTTAGCTGTTTGACAACTACTCTTTCAAGGATTTTTGATATGAAAGGAAGGTTGGAGATTGGCCTATAATTAGCTAAGACTGCTGGGTCTAGAGATGGCTTTTTGAGTAAAGGTTTAACTACAGCTAGCTTGAAGGCCTGTGGTACATAGCCGATCATTAGAGATAGGTTGATTATATTTAAGATCGAAGAATTAATTAATGGCAGGACTTCTTTGAGCAGTTTTGTAGGAATGGGGTCTAAAAGACACGTTGATGGTTTGGAGGAAGTAATTATTGAAGTTAACTCAGAAAGATCAATTAGAGAAAAAGAGTCTAACTTAACATCAATGGTACTAAGAGTAGCTGTAGATAATATTACATCTGTGGGATGATTACTGGTAATTTTTTCTCTAATGATAAAGATTTTATTTGTGAAGAAGTTCATGAAGTCATTACTAGTTAACGTTAAAGGGATTGTTGGCTCAAAAGAGCTCTGACTTTTTGTCAGCCTGGCTACAGTGCTGAAGAGAAATCTGGGGTTGTTCTTATTTTCTTCAATCAGTGATGAATAGTAAGATGTTCTGGCTTTGCGGAGGGCTTTCTTATAAAGCAGCAAACTATTTCTCCAGGCTAAATGATGATCCTCTAAATTTGTGACACGCCATTTCCTCTCCAGATTACGAGTCATCTGCTTTAGGGTACGTGTTTGAGAATTATACCACGGAGTCAGGTACTTCTGATTAGAGACCTTAGTTTTCACAGGAGCTACAGTATCCAGAGTCGTACGTAGTGAGGAGGTGAAATTATTAACAAGATAATCGACCTCTGTTGGGGTAGTGTTCAGATAGCTGCTCTGCTCTATGTTGGTACAGGGCATTGAAGATGATAACAGTGGGTGGATTATATTCTTAAACTTAGTTACAGCGCTTTCAGAAAGACATCTACTTTGATAAAGTCTACTCTCCACCGCTGTGTAATCAATTATTGTAAATGTAAATGTTATCAGGAAATGATCAGACAGGAGAGGGTTTTCAGGAAACACTGTTAAATGTTCAGTTTCTATGCCATATGTTAAAACAAGATCTAGAGTGTGATTTAAAGTGGTGGGTGGGTTCTTTTACATTTTGAGAGAAACCAATTGAGTCTAATAACAGATTAAATGCCATGTTGAGGCTGTCATTTTTAGCATCTACATGGATGTTAAAATCACCCACAATAATTATTTTATCTGAGCTCAGAACTAAATTAGATATAAAGTCTGAGAAATCAGACAGAAACTCTGTGTAAGGCCCAGGTGGACGATAGATGATAACAAGTAAGACTGGTTTCTGAGTTTTACAGCTGGGGTGGACGAGGCTAAGCATCAGGCTTTCAAATGAATTAAAAGTCTGTCTTGGTCTTTCATTAATTGATAGGCTGGTGTGAAAAATTGCTGCCACACCGCCCCCTCGGCTTGTGCTTCGAGATTTCTGGTAGTTAGAATGACTCGGGGGTGTTGATTCATTTAAACTAACATAATCATCCTGCTGCAACCAGGTTTCTGTAAGGTAGAGTAAATCAATTTGTTGATCAATTATTAAGTCATGTACTAACAGAGACTTGGAGGAGAGAGACCTAATATTTAATAATCCACATTTCACTGTTTTACTCTTTGGTTAACTTTTAACAACTTAAAATTGTTTATGTTTAAGTTGTTTGTTGCTGGTTTTTAGTTTGTTTTTTGTCTGTTTGGGAGCCGACACAGTCTCTATGGAGATGGTTTTTTTTTTTTTTGGGGGGGGGGGGGGGGGGGTAGCAGGAGGAGAGAAGCTGCAGAGGGGCGTGTAAGACTGCAACTCTGCTTCCTGGTCCCAACTCTGGATAGTCATATTTTGGGGGGTTTAATAAATTTGTCCATATTTCTAGAAATGAGAGCTGCTCCATCCAAAGTGGGATGGATGCCGTCTCTCCTAACAAGACCAGGTTTCCTCCAGAAGGTTTGCCAATTATCTATGAAGCCCACATCGTTTCTGGGACACCACTCAGACAGCCAGCAATTTAAGGAGAACATGCGGCTAAACATGTCACTCCTGGTCTGATTGGGGAGGGGACCAGAGAAAACGACAGAGTCCGACATTGTTTTGGCAAAGTTGCACACCGATTCAATATTGATTTTAGTGACCTCCGATTGGCGTAACCGGGTGTCATTACTGCCGACGTGAATTATGATCTTACTGAATTTACGTAAGATCACATGTATGTATATGTATATATATGTATGTATATGTGTATATATGTATATGTGTATGTATGTATGTATATATATATATATATATATATATATATATATATATATATATATATATATATATATATACAACAACTGAGATAATTCATCCACAATACGAGGTCAGTCATTCATATACTGCTGCATGGGCTGGGCTGTAGTTACATCATAAGGGTTTAAAAATTGAGCTTTAAAATGATTGGCAGTAATAAAAGCCGAGGAAGGCCAACAGTGATCACTGACTGTTTTTAGGAGCTTTTTGAGATTAAATAGAAGAAAATACATAACATTAAACATGTTAACAACACAAAAGCCATATTGAACACAGACTACTTTAGGCCCGGAAGCAGGATTCGTCACGTCATCACTTAAAGACTGGCTACCTTTCTAATGTGAAGTTGTTGTCCCTTTCTCAGTCTTCTTGGCCTGCATGTTGGGCAGCACACCACCCTGAGCGATCGTCACTCAGCCCAGCAGCTTGTTCAGCTCTTCATCGTTGCGGACGGCCAGCTGCAGGTGGCGGGGGACGATTCTGGCAAGAGCATAGATTTGGTTTTGGCATTGGTGGGGGACGGATGATTCAACCACCGAACACTGCCCTGCTTTTGTCTTTGCTTCTTGATAAAAAGAGGAGAAATATACTTGCCTACATATGCTGTTCTACATGCTTTTAAACCATTTAAAAGTACAATTCATAGTTTTATATGTGAATTATATAATGTCAAATTACTATTAAACAAATGACTAAGAATTATAGACTTTAGTTTACTTCAGCCATATTCCATCATAGTAAATCAGGTATCATACAAAATAAAATTAGCTTCAAATACAGTGATGACAATAAAAGAATATGACTTTAAGGACTTAACAACATTACTTCAGTTATAATACACCAACATCTCTTATACATTAGCACTAAGGGAACACTGAATGACCTGGTGGTTTTTGTCCATAAAACTACTCATCTAAGATTACCACAAAGTAAAAGATCTCTCAGCAACATTGTGCAACATTTTATGCACACTATTGCCCCTATCAAATAAGTGAGCTGGGATTTTTTTTATTCTAAACATGAACTCCTGTTACAGCAACAGACATGGACTACTGGTGCCCCACACAACAACTCAATGTCCACTATGTGAAGGAGCCAAACACATGCCTGCTCCTCTCGTTAACTGAGATAAACTGCTGGCATATTGGTTTTATATACTGTCCAGTCTCTCCTGGTGAACATGGCCTACAGTAGCATTGTTTAATCTCATTTGAGTCATTGTTGATCTCGTTTTTAGTCTTGTGAGAGCACTGAAGCTTCTTTCAGCCTCAGCCGAGGATACTGGGATGACTAAAAGCAGCCTGACAATTGTCACGATAATAAATACTAGTTAATCTATAGCACCAAATCATCAGTCAGTCACCCGTGACCTCGCCTCTTCACCTCAGTCCGAGCTACAACATGGCAGAGCTGCCTCTGTCACCTAATAAATAACAGGGAGACATTCCAAATACATGCAGTCACACATGTGCTTCAAAAACAGTAATGAACCACCAAGTCATCCTCCAATTTCACCTGTGATCTTGTATCACCATTACTCTCTGTTGGTTCTTCTATCACCTGACAAATAGGACATACATGACAATAAGAATAAAATGGGTAGCTGCTTCAGTGTTTCTGTCACTTTGTGTAGATCTTGACTCATCAGTAATGTTTGTAGGGTGAGTGCATTTTTAAAACAGTTTGTGCAAACTGCACTACAAGGTGGAATATTTGTAGAAGCATGACGACCTCATGATATTTTGTCTCAAAAATTAACCCTATGACTATGTCAGTACCATTAGGATGAAATTGTGTCACCAACATTTTAACATTAGACATAAATTTAACAGCCTCTGTACACTAATGTTAACATGTTAGGCTTACTGGCATGTCCATAGTATTTATAAAAAATAAAAATAAAAAGTAAATAAGTAAAGGAGGGAGACATTTAAGGATAGAACAATTCATGCTAAAAATTAATGAAGCATTTTTGTAACTGAAGTCATTGATTTCCACGTTCATGCCGACTGTAGTTTCTGGTATAGAAAGAGCATGAAGATTAAAGTGTGACTATAATATTGATGTAATAGTAAGAAAGGAGCGAGCTCTTGGTGGGAGGGAGGTGGCTCTGAAAAGAGCCGTTGTTTGTAGGTGAGCGAGTAGCTTAAGCTCTCTCTCCGCGGATGCGGCGAGCCAGCTGGATGTCTTTGGGCATGATGGTGACCCGCTTGGCGTGGATGGCGCACAGGTTTGTGTCCTCGAAGAGACCGACCAGGTAAGCCTCACTGGCCTCTTGCAGAGCCATAACGGCAGAGCTCTGGAAGCGCAGGTCGGTCTTGAAGTCCTGAGCGATCTCGCGGACCAGGCGCTGGAAGGGCAGCTTGCGGATGAGCAGCTCGGTGGATTTCTGGTAACGGCGGATCTCGCGCAGAGCCACGGTACCGGGCCTGTAACGGTGAGGCTTCTTGACGCCTCCGGTGGCCGGGGCGCTCTTACGGGCAGCCTTAGTGGCGAGCTGCTTCCTGGGGGCTTTGCCGCCAGTAGACTTGCGAGCGGTCTGCTTGGTTCTTGCCATTGTTTCTCACTTTTCTTTTCCTGTGTTAAGGGCAGATTTTGTAGCAAACAGAGGAGACTCGCTGCTCTTAAACTGTGTGTGTCTGTGACGCGGTGCCTCCCCGGCTCATGATTGGTGAGGGGCTCCACGTGGTGCTCAGCACCGTTCAGAGGAGCACCGCCCCGCCTCGGTGTGTGCTTCTCATTGGAGAAAAGTGCATTGTAATTGCGCGCTGCCGCAAGCCTCTCTGCGATTGGTGCGTGACGAAGCTGCGCGCGCTCTGCGGAAATATAAGCGAGGCTTTGAGCCGATCAGGCCACATTTCTTTTGAGTGTTGATACTACGAAGAGAAGAACCTGTCAAAATGAGTGGGCGCGGAAAGACTGGAGGCAAAGCCAGAGCTAAGGCCAAGACTCGCTCATCCCGTGCCGGGCTTCAGTTCCCCGTGGGTCGTGTCCACAGACTGCTGCGCAAAGGCAACTATGCGGAGCGTGTGGGAGCTGGCGCCCCCGTTTACCTGGCAGCTGTGCTCGAGTACCTGACCGCTGAGATCTTGGAGCTGGCTGGCAACGCGGCCCGCGACAACAAGAAGACTCGTATCATCCCACGTCACCTGCAGCTGGCTGTGCGCAACGACGAGGAGCTCAACAAACTCCTGGGGGGAGTCACCATCGCTCAAGGTGGTGTGCTGCCCAACATCCAGGCTGTGCTGCTGCCCAAGAAGACCGAGAAGCCCGCCAAGGCCAAGTAAATGCAAAGCGTTCGGCTTCACCAAAAAAACGGCTCTTTTAAGAGCCACACACTCCTATCTGAGCAAACCTCCTTCTTGCTGTTACTGTCTGTAACTGGGATATGTAGATTATGCATCTTGATTTATTTTGAAATGTACGTTCATTCATATCACCTTACATGGTCAGGGACTGAAATCCACCTTCAAAATATACTATCATGAGTGCTTAAGCAGTGTTTGTTTTATTCACAAGAATAGAGGGTCTTAGTATAAAGTCAAAATAAAAAAAAGTCAAAAGCTCTCAGTCTCTCCTGCTGTGTGGTTAAGGCTCATGCCTTGTTCAACCTCATTTACATTAGGGATCAGCTGTTAAGCGCTGCTGCAGGGTGCAGCTGGGCTACCGGCAGACAGACCCTACATCCCCAGTGAGGGAAGGAAACGGGTGATGTCTCCCGAGGACACCTCGGATAAAGTACAAGAGATACAATCAGTGCTTTGTCAGTGTTTACTCAGCAGTCAAGGACAGCAATATTTGCATAGTATTTTTACTGACATGTAGTGCACATATGTTTTGGGCAAAAACATTTTTGAATATTAAAATATGAACATTTGTAACAAAAAATTGACAAATTAGCCAGTTCCAATGTAAAACTTTATCTGCCTATTTAAAAAAAGAAGATAATCTTCTCACAAACTGGTGTTTGATTTTGAAACAGGAAAAAAGTGGGGAAACAACTGAAAAGACTAACATTTGAATAAAACCTGAAAGCAAGTAAATACTTTCTATGCTGCCTTATGGTAAACTTTGGTAATATTGATAAAGAACAACACTGGCTGACGATGAAATACAGTCAGCTGGCATGGTGACACTGCCAGTATTAACCTGCAGGGCTGGACTGGGACAGAAAATCGGGCATTTTGACTACAGACCGGCCCACCAGGTATTAAAGCCATAAAGTCTTTGAATGAAAACAAACGCTGTTGTGACAGTGATGTACACTGTCTTGTTGGTATATGTATGATTTCTATACATTTGACATCAGATAAAAACTTTGGTTGTAAGATTTAGATAATTATTTAATAAAAGAGAGATATTTTAAATGAGAATAAGAAAGAAAAGTATTTCTCACCTGGTTGAGTGAGAGTGGGTCATGGAAGAGCAGGTATCCACCAACCAGTGTGATGCAGAATTTAAAATGACCAAACATGTTATAGCTGTGAACTAGAATCAGGATAACAACATTTATGAATGTCATCTGAAATATTTGTACCAGAAGGACCTTGAGGCAAACCCCTCAGCACTATTCTGAAAAGACCACAACTCTTCCAGAAGTCTCTGAAGACCTCTTCAAGATGTTTAATTGCAATTTGCTTTTTTTTTTTTATCACTTATCTGGGTCAGAGGTGTAAGGAACGCAATCAATGGAGAAATGTACAGGCCTTTCTCTCTTTTGTGACTTTCTGGAAGGATAACATGTTCAACATGCCTTAAAAACACTAGTTAGATGCCTGAACTACATCAACTGCCTACTTTTGATTTAGATGAGCATTAGGTTAGACAGCTCCTCACAAAATACCAATAAAACCAGAAACCTAAAACCGCCTTAAAAAATTCTTAAAAAAAAAAAAAGTTCCAAAAACCTGGGTGAGTCCTCAAAACCTAAGAAAAACAGCGAAATGATCAAGAAGACACAAAACCTTTAATATAAAAGTTCTCAACCCTTAAAGAGGTGTTTGGTTTGGAGTTCTTGAATCCCTAAAAAGCTCCTCACAAAGACTTCAAGACGCTGAAACACGAAAACTGACTCAAGGAGGTTTTAAATCTTTCCAAGACATAAACAGGTTCACTGTAAAGAACTTCTTAAACACCATTTTAAGAAGTTCTGCAACCCTTTCAATAAGACTAGAAAGTTTGATACATATGTAGCTCCCAAAGCTGCCAGAGAAAACCAATGTCTCCCCTGAAGGAGATCAGGAACACAAGAAGTCCAAAGAAAGCCTCATATTTGCACAAATTACTTCAGTTTACTTATTTATTAAAGTAAACTCCAACGAGATCCACGACAAACTGAAGCAACCACTGACAAACTGAAGCAACCACTGACATTACAAGACCTCTTCTGGCCCACAAGTGTTTGAGGATACGTAACAGGTGAGGTGTTTCCAATGATCCAGTAGATGGATAGGTTGACCAGGAAAGCCACCACGCCCGAGAACAGCACAGTCATCTAGAAGGAAGAAGAAAGCAGCCAGAAGAAAAGGAAAACACTGTTACCAGCTGCTCCAAATCTCAAACTAAGACTTGGAACACGAGTCAATGTATTAAATTAAACACTTCTATCTATTAATACATATAGCAGTATTTAATAACCAACTGACCAATGTGACTATCAGCAGAACAGACAGGCAGAATAAATGCCCCGCTTTTAATGTCTTTGATAAAATGTGGCAGACTATTACTTGGAAAGTCCCAGACATTAGATCCAATTGCAGATCATGTAGCTGCAGTTGTGTGCGTCTTTTTAAATGGTGTGTTAGTGTGTGTGTCATGTTGAGTCTGACCAGAGCAGGCAAAGACCAGGGTCCAAATATTCCTCCGGATCCAGTCAGCGGCTCAAACAGTGGAACGATGCAGAGCAGGAAGGCTGACGATAGAGGAGCCTAAAAGGACAGTCTGTGCAGTAAAAATCTACAGCCATTGCATTATAACAAGTATAAAATATAAATAACATCCTACTATTACTCCAAAGCTCTCAGCTAATCTGTCTCTGACCTGTAATGTGTCTTTAAGACACATTGCTTAATAGACACTGAAGCTGATTAACGTTTGATTTTACTACTCTAGTCTACACTGTGTTGGTGAGGTGACAATCGTCAAACAATCTTTTAATTAATACATTTTAAATAATTAATTTTAAAGTTGTCTTTTTTTTTTAAACAAAAACCTTGAAAACTATGTTAAATACGTGGTACTAAAGATCTAGTGGACAAAGTACTTTTTAATTCCAAGTCCAATTCCAATACCATCATTTGGAACTGAATGGTACAAACAAGCTCTAAACCAAACATCAGCAGATCTAGAGGCAATTTGCAAGTCATTATGAAGAAGCCCTATATGACGGTAACAGGTCCTGAATAATTTATATCAGCAAGTTACAGGACGAGCCATAGGCCAACGTCAAAGCCCCAAATCATCTGAAAGTATCAAAAAGTACCAACATAACTCTAGATGACAACTCGTAACAAGTCCCACATAATTCTGTACCAGCGGGTCCAAGAAAATATCATGAATCCAAATCAAGACACAATTGAGCAACCTGCAAATCAAAAATGAAAATTTTAAGTCTCTAAGAATCCCAAGAAAAGAATAACAAGTCCCAATTCCAGTTTTAATGTAAGGCCAAACATTCCTAGAAATATACTTATTAAAACCTAGGAAATAATCCAAATGAAATGAATAATAGTACAAAAATTAAGCCCAGGGTCTAAAGTCCCTATCCAGTTTGCTGTCCAAAATCAAAAGCCCAGTTGTTCATCAACAAGTCCTGTAATAAATCATTAGCATTACAAGTTTCAAGAAAAGGGAAACAAGTCCAAAATAAAATATTAGCAAGTAAACAAATATTAAAGATCTAATTTCCAACTCCAGTTCCAAAAAAATGCAAAGAAGTCCTGGGACTAAATCTGAAAGTCTTAGGCCAAATCCCAAATGAAAGGGAACAAAGTCCAAAGCCTTGCATCTTCAGTCTGGTTCCAAGTCGAGACAAGCCAGCGAGTCTCCAATTATGACCCTAAACTAAAGCTACAAACCTCAGGCCCCAATAAAAGGAAATAAATCTAAAATCAAGTCTCTGGTCAAAATAAATAAATAAAATCAACAAGTACAAAAGTCTTGTTGCAAATTCCAAAATAGAGTTCCAAATCAATTCTAACATCTTATAAAATCCACAGACAAAACAATAATAAATAATGACCAACAACTCAAGGCAAGCAAAGTAAGCAGTCCAGTTCTACCCCCATCGCATAATAAGCAGTATTACATAGGAAAACTGATTAGATTATCTAACTCTAGATGCTGAGTATTCAGTGATCTCTTACTTGGTTTGAGGCTGGGTCTCACCTGATAGTATAAAAGCTGCATGGAGTTCACCTGGAGCTCATGTTGCTTTGCCCCCACCCACTGAGAGAGAAATGTGGAGAACAGTTAATTACTTTACTTCAGTCTCTGTGGAGTGTTTTGTCAGCATATACATTCACTCACCACTTGGTAAAGTGACGTCACCAGAACTCCAAGAGACGCGAACACAATCCCCAGCAAGTTGAACCGCACATCATAGTACGAGTTCAGTATCACTCCTAATGTTATGGGTACCTGAGGAGAGGGGAACAGATTGTGCTGACATTGTTTCTCACTTACCCCAAAGTGACCCAAACCCCAGTATCCTGTAAGAATCATTCAGATTGGCATGTTTCTACAGCTCTAACAAGCAGATGGGACTTTGCTAACCAGTGTAAGTTTAATCTTGGTGGAGAAGGTCTTCTTGTAGTAGGTGGTCTGGATGAGGATGATGACGGGAGTGGTCATTGCTTTAGCCAACTGGTACGTTCCTATCGAATTGTTCTGTAGGGAAAGGTTGGTAAATACCACGAACCCGCAGAAGCTCAGAGCCAGCCACACGATCCTGCGAATCGGAAGGCTTTTTGGAGCAAAAACATCCATTTTCTGGCAGAAGTAGAGTCCCAGCCAGGTGACCACAAAGTGAACGAGGGTCAGGGTCATGTTGGGGAAGCCATAGTGTACGTAGATCCATTTGTTGATGAAGACGATACAGATGGAGGAGAATAGATTGACCAGCAGGCCAGCAACAATGCTCCTGTTGGCTAAAAAGCTGGCAGCCATGATCTGGGAGGCCTCAGAGTTAAAGTTACTCAGACGGAGCTTTGTTGAACTTAGCTGAGCTGCTCACACTGGCCAAAGAGAGATACGAGTGTTAGAAAGTCTAAAACTAAAAAAAAAACAGTCAAGACGCTCATGGTACAATACAAGCTACAAGCAAGATAAGTGTTTTTCTATTTTGAGAATCCAACAACTACAATTAAAAAAATCATTAAAAGGTTTAACAAAAGCACTGAATTAACTATATGAAGGTAAATATATTATCATATTTATACATAGACCTCAATTTTTGAGTCTCAGACGTAATTGAGCAAACTAACTTAAATATAGGGATTATTTTTGGTACTTGGATGAAAGTCAGTGATCACCAAATGCTGCATTTACTACTTTGAGATGCGCCGCCATGCCTTTACTTCAGCTCCTGTCAGCTGCTGCTTGTTTTATTGAGTCTTCAGTCACAGAAAGGCTGTTTTATTGGTTTGAGATCAGGTGACTGACTTGTCCAATGAAGAATATCACATTATTATTATTATTTTAGTTTACTTTTGCAGCCTTCTTTAGGTCATTATGAATTTCCACTTTGAAGCTATCTGATCAGTTTTGTGTCATTTGTCTGATTGTGAGGAGCGAGTACAACCCTTTACACTTTGCAATCCATCCTCATGTTTCTGTAAGCAATCACTTCAATAATAAGCATTAATAGTAACCAGTATTTGCACCTTGTTGTAAATCATCTCCATTTCCATTCATGAAGTCATCCCTTAGTTATAGACTTTGACTGTGATACACTTGCCCAAGTCTTTTACTTGGTTAGATGTCATAAAGTTGTTTTTATTATCTGTAGTGGCCTTTTGGGCCTTTGGGTGCTGCTGAGCAGTGCGTTTACTTGGTGACTTATGAAGTTTCTGCTCTCTATCATAGATTTATTTGTGTTTTTAGGGTAATAATGGCTAAGCCACGTTAGGCGTCCCAGTGAACAAATAGTTATGGACCTAACTGAATATTAGAGATTAATATAGGCGTTTTTACTCCAATACACTGAAAGCACACAAAAGAAAGT
The DNA here is from genome assembly GCF_964374335.1 of Astatotilapia calliptera. NCBI lineage: Eukaryota > Metazoa > Chordata > Actinopteri > Cichliformes > Cichlidae > Astatotilapia > Astatotilapia calliptera. The sequence continues at coordinate 20,869,158 of NC_137438.1, forward strand.
TCCTTAAATTGTAATCCAGTGTCGTAAATAGCATAATAATCGTTAAGCCCTCTCCAAGCCTTCAGACTACCGGAGGGAACATTTTGCCGTTTGTAATGGTTAACGGTTAAAATAACGGAGTTCTGCCTGATGCTCGGTCTTACTTTATGTTTTACTTAAAACCATTAGGTGGAAACCGGTAGAGCTACTCAAGTTCACAGCTCCACTCACATCTAAAACGATACGTAGTATATATATATATATATATATATATATATATATATATATATATATATATAAAAAGACTTATCCGCTTCTCTGTCTGTCTGCCAGGCACTGAATAAAGTTTACCTCGGGTCATCTTTCCATTTGCCTCCCTGCTTCTCCTCCGTCTCGCCTTGCTGCCGCCAAACAAACCCCGGAGAGGTACCGGTCTTCCCCGGCGTTCGAAGCTCCTCTCCCGGCCTCTGCAGTGCCCAAATCCCCGCTGCTGTGCCGGAGGAATGTCTTCCCTGCTCTTCCGCAGATCGTAACACAGCCGTGACTTCTAGCAGCAGGAGAAGAAAAAAAAACACCCAGTGAGTGAATATGTTCCTGCTTCCTCCCAGTTTAACACCGTTTACCGTTTGTGTCTATCAAGCAACAGCGGCTGCTAACGGACCGGAGGGAAGAGGAGCGCAGAGGTGGTCTATGTGGCAGATGTCTCCCTCCATAGAGAAACTAAGCCGGGTGCAGAATTTTCAGAATGCCACAATGAAGGGTTTTCCAGCATGTTTAAGTCCGTGCCAAAGCATCTCAGTCTGATTTAAGTCCAAACTGACTGGGCCACACAAAGAACCTAAAGGGCAGCAGCCCCAGACATTCACACTACCACTATGTTTGACTGTTAGTATGATGGTCTTTTTATGAAATGTGGTGTTAGTTTTATGTGAGGTGTAACAGGACTTAAACCTTCTAAAAGTATATTTTTCCCAAAACATTCTGTGAACTTTGGGATCATCAAGATGTGTTTTGGCTAAGATGAGACTAGCCTTTGGCCTGTCTTTGGTCAGTGGTTTTCTCCTTGGAACTCGCCATTTTTGCCCAGCTGTTTTCTTATTGTTGAATCATAAACTCTCAACTTAACTGGGGAAGGTGAGGTCTGCAGTTCTTTAGATGTTGTTCAGGGGCTTTTGTGACCTCCTGGATGAGTCATTGATGGGCTCTTGGAAGATTTTTTGGTTGACAACTCCTGGGAATTTTCACTACTGTTGCAAGTTTTGTGGATAATAGATGTCACTGTGGTTCACTGGAGTCCCAAAGACTTGGAAATATCTTTGTAACCTTTTCTACACTGATCGATGTCAGTGACTTTGGTTCTTATTCATTTCTTTATAGAGGCGGATGCTGTCCAAGATAAAGACAATGTTGGATAACACCTCCCACCCACTCCATGACATGTTGGTCAGTCACAGGAGCTCGTTCAGTGAGAGACTGAGATTACCGAAAAGCACCACTGAACGACACAGGAAATCATTCCTGCCTGTGGCCATCTCCCTGTACAACGCATCCACTTAACACACTGTTTGCTGCTACAGCTACACATGTTTCTTTTCCAAATATTTATTTATAAGTGACTTATGTATGTATGTATGTATGTATATATATGTATATATTGTACTATTCTTAGTTAGCGTATTGTCTGTCTTGTCTTAATGTTGGTTTAAAATGGAGCACTGTAACAAAAAATAATTTCCCCCAGGGACCAATAAAGTATTCTGATTCTGATTCTGATTCTGATATCGTGGCATTATGTGTTGCTTTGAGATCTTTTAGCTTACATCAGACAGGTTCTCTTTTAGTGATTCAATAGATTTGGACGTAATCAGATTTAGATTTTTTTTTCTATGATTAATAAAATACTTAAGTTTACAAAAAAACAGTGGAAACATATACAAGGCTGGATGCAATCTAATTACAACTCGTGGGGGCAGCAGTGTGAATTAAGAGACGCAGTCTGCTGAGAATTGAAAAGATGTAGAAGAAGCAGCCCCGTTAAACCTCGTGAAGCGGGAACTGACAACTCGCCGCTATGGACTGGTAAAAACATTATTTTTAAGCGTTATTCAGCAGTTATACACATTTTACTCTTATGTATGGTTAGTTGGGCATGTGTCTGGTGATTACAGACCATTGGCCTTTTATTTAGTCCACGAGTGTGCTAAATTCAGGGACTTCAACTTTGCTAGCTAACGTTAACAATGCTAACAGCGCTAATGCTGCCGTTCACAGTGAGTGGCGATGCTAACCGGCTAAATGCTCTGGTTTTGGTACAGTTGACAGTCGGTAACAAGAGCTGCTTTCTAGGGTGAATAAAATAAGAACTAGTGGTTTAGTAGAGCTGTTAGCAGCCAGTATTTTGGAAGAACTACTGCAATTAGGGAAGTATTACGTAAAGATAGATTTACGAGGTTATAACTGAACTACGTTAAGTGTTATAAAGATTGCAGTATGTTGTTGTTTTATGAGTACTAACTTTTGATATGCTCTCGGCTATATATATCGTGGCAAAATTGTTTGCTGTAGTTGTTTTATTTACATTGCATGGGTTCACACAGAACTGTGACGCTTCTTGTTAGTTTAGGCACAGTTAAAGCCAGTGACTAAAATTGTTTTTTAAAGAGAACCGTCGGGAAGTGCCACGGCTTTTTGTGTTGAACCTAACAGTAACCTTTGACAAGTGATTAGAAAATTAAATTGTATTTTGTCTTCTTTTGACTGCTTCTAGTAATTTAAAGATTTACATATAATGTCAAGAACAAGGTTGATGTCCAGAGCTGTGGCAGCTACAGAGAGATAAAGATGATGAGCCATACCATGAAGCTCTGGGGAAAGAGATGCTGAAGCTAAGAAGTGAGGTGATTAAAAAGCAAGAAGCAATATGGCTTCACGAAAGGGCAGGTTTACAGGATCTTAGTGAGACCTGCCAAAATGTATGGTTTGGAGACGGTGGCACTGAAAAAATAGGTTGTCAAGCTGAAGTGACCAGGATGGACAGGATTAGATACAAGGACAGCTCGGGCTGAGATGGTTTGAACATGTGCAGAGGAGGGATGGTGCATATATTCGACAAAGGATGTTGAAGATGGTCTCTGGAGATTCACGGATGGTGTAAAGGTGGACTTGGAGAGGAGAATTTTTGGGAAAGGATGACGGGTAGGGAGATGATCTAATATCGCAACCCCTAAAGAGAGCAGAGAAAGAAAAAAAGATGTAAATTCAGTGATGTAAAAGCCTCTGAACTGCACATACATTAATATGTTTATAATTCTCTAGGTAAGGTGCTTTCTTGTGCTTCATCTTGTCCTTCAGGGCTCAGAGTGAGCTGCCGTCTCCGGTGGTTCGAGACGACGAGGTAACGGTTGCTGCCCGCAGGAGGAGGAAGAAAGTGGCCTGTATCCTGCTGCAGAAAGACTTTAACCTGATTCCTGTCCAGCCCCTACACCAACCCACTCAACCCAGCAGCTGCTGATGGGTCTTTTAATAAAGGGGAAAGGTGGAAATGTAGCTGCAAGCTTTATGGTACATTCACCTTTCTAAAATGGGAACAGGAACCTGTAACCCTACGATTTAAACTGTGATTTGTCCCGTCTTGTCCATTTTAGATGGTGGAGTCTCAGAATTGGAGGGCTTTATAACCTAGTTCAATCAATGTTGGTTGGTTTGGAGTGCTTCATTTGGTGGAGCTTCCACACAAATGCATAAACACAGTCCAGGTGGGACATGGTGTATGGGTTGGATTATAAATGAGCTCCCGTTGGTGTGTTATTGTATGGTGCAGAAATTGTTGTGATTATTGAGTCATGGTTAAGATCTGTAGTATGAAGCAAGTGCAACAAATCCTAAAATCCCAGCAAGAGATTCTGGGTATCATGATGACGATTATCAGCAATCTTTCTTGATCTTTTTTTTTTTTTTTTTTTTTTTTTTTTTTTTTAATTTAAAAAAAAAAGTGGATTTTTTAAAATTTCACCTTTCTAATGCAATAAACTGACTGATTGCCGCCTGCATCTGTGTTTAATATGGTGGCATAAGTAGACTGGAAGTGCTTAATTTATCTGGGGTTTTGTTGTGTGGAGCTGTTTGCTACAGTGTTCATTGATAAAGTAGAAGCTGCTTGTTTTCCTGACTGTTGCTGTCAGTCCCATCACCCGGTAGCGGCAGCCCTGTCATTTCCACAGTGACACCAGCCCGGCCCCTGCTCAGGAACACACCTGCTTCACTCTTCAGACAGGCGGGTAAGACACACACTCACTCTCACTCTACAGGTATCAGAGGCATTTATATTTGACTAAATCTCCACTCTCTTCTCATTCATCTGTTTGTCTCAGTTACTCCCAGAGTTCCAGATGTTTCATCCATTTTGGCCCCAGGAGGCCGAACGCCTCGATACACACACACGCCCAGAAACGCACTCAGCAGTCTGGTAAGACACACACACTTCTCTATTGATGTATATATATTTTGTTAAATAAATGAAAACGTGAGTTCTTTGCACTTCCACTGTTTTCCATGACACAAAGAATGGTGTCTTTGTGTCAGTGATGTCGCAAACTTTCTTTAATGTGAAAATACAGACAGCAGAAAAAACATATTGATTAGTGTGGGTTTTGTTTAGGTAGTTAAGTTGTGATTGGTGGAAATGCTGTCGTCACTAACCCAAACAGGCCAGCTGCTGACCAGTTAGCTTGCTCAGATACTCCAGACCTTCAGTGTATCAGTTTTGTCAAACTCTGCTTGAACTTAATGATGTATTACTTACAATCATATTTATGTTGAACTCATTGCCAACTCCATAATGATGCTCTGTGTGTGTAGAATCTGGACGACAGTGATTGGACTAACAGCATGTACACGTCGCCTGTTTCGGGTCTGGAGAACACGAGTTTCTTCAGAGAAGATATGGGGAACCTCAGCTCAGCTCTCCTAAAGGAGGATGACCCAGGAGAGGCTGGTGAGCAAATCACCTGAGCATGCCCAGTTACTCTGCAGGTGTCTTGTTGTTCCCGCTAACGCTCCGGTTTTTGCTCCTTTAAGCCGCTGCCAGTCTTTTCCCAGAGTTCCTCGGGGCTTTTCTGAAACACTCTTCCTCTGCCGTGTTTGAGCTGCTGGATGATTATCAGGCGCTCTGCCAGGATAAGGTAGGCGAGTTTGCTTGATGTGGTGTGAAAGCTGTGCTGTGCTAATTTTAAATGCTCTCTTGTCCTCCGTCACATGCCTTAAGGTGGATGTGCTGCAGTCTGTGGTGCTCAGAGCGGGTCAGAATAGTAAAACAGCTGGCGTCCGTTGGCTGCTGCAGCAGGAGAACTGCACCTGGAGGCTCATCACCTCGCTCTACAGGTACCTAATTCACTGATTCACTTTCTGTAACTAATTGGCTGTCTGCTCAACTTTCAACAATCAAATGTGTTCATGTAGAGATCGGGTCCAGTTGGCGCTGGAGGATGACCTCATGACAGACATGGTTGTGAGTAACGTATTCTGGATTGTTTTTGGCCTCTTTTAAAACTACAGAGCTCTAGCTTCAGTAAACAACACAATCACAGCAGGAATCTGAGTCTTCTGGAAGCTGCAATGATTACCTGTTTGTGTTTGTAGGTGCCCAGCGAGAGCGAGAAGGTTGTAGTGGAGCAGCTTTTCCAGAGAGATGCCGTCATACGACAGAGCCAGGTAGCTAACACACGCACAAAAGAAAGAGTTACAGTGATGAGGGTTTGCAGGTTGTCTAGAATAGAATAGAATAATCCTTTAATTGTCCCACAAGGGGAAATTTGGGTGTAACAGCAGCAAGAAAGACACATATACAAACAAGACACAGAACAGAAACCTACACAATTTATATCAAGGACAATGGTTACCAAAAACAGAGTACTGTACCGTTATTAAATTAAATAAATTTAAATGAAATTAAGAGGCAAACTCTGGTTAAAGTGTGAATCGATTGATAAAATAGTGCAAGTTACAGCGCTGATGTAAACCTCTGTTTGCTGGGAGCAGTTTTGATTGTACAGTTTGAGAGCTGCAGGGAGGAAGGACCTGCGGAAACGCTCCTTCGTGCATTGAGCATGCAGCAGTCTGTCACTGAAGGAGATCTGCAGTTCAGCAACATTTACATGCACGGGGTGGGAGACTCTGTCCATCACAGAAGTTATTTTGGCCAGAGTCCTTTTGTCTCCCACTACCTGCACTGGGTCCAGGTGCATCCCAGAACAGAGCTGGCCTTCTTAATGCGTTTATCCAACCTCTTCCTCTCAGCTGCTGATAAACTGATGCTCCAATATACAAAACTAAAAAATGACAGATGCCACCACAGAGTGATAGGTCTTTAAAAGCACTCCCTGGACTCCAAATGACCTCAGCAGGTAGAGTCTGCTCTGACCCTTCCTGTAAAGAGCATCAGTGTTGTGGCTCCAGTCTAGTTTATTATTCAAATGAACACCCAGGTACCTATACGAGTCCACTATGTCAATGTCCACTCCCTGGATGTTCACCGGTGTTAGTGTGGTGGGGCTGCGTCTGTGTCTGTTCTACAGGGCAGATTTAATCATGGATTAGCTGCAATAGGGTTACATGATTTCTGTCTTTTTGTTAGATTTTTAACAGTAAATCATTCAAAGATGAAAATGGTGAGTTAACTTGGGTCCTTCTGGATCCGGCCTGCACCATTAATGAGTTTATCTCAACTCTCGGGACTTGTGTAGCTTATTGATCTCAACCCGACCATCCTGTGCTCCTGTACAAAACTAAAGTGAACCTGTACCACATGAAATTAAAGCTGTGTACTTACATTTCCATTGTAGCAACACCAAGTCTTTAGGATCTTTAGTATTGGTGGTTGTGGTTTACTTTATTTGTTTTAATTCATAAGAAGCCCTTTCCCACGAGTACCTGCTCGGCTCAGCTCAAATCTTGGTTTTTAGGGTTTTCCATTAGGTGGTATTACCTGGTACTGGGTAGTGTTTTTTTTTTTTTGTTTTTTTTTTTTTTTGTTTTTTTTAGTAACCTACTCAGCCGGTGTTCCAGCTGAGCCGAGTCGATCCAGAAATGTGACGTCAAGAGTAGGGCTGGGCGATATGACCCAAAATTCATATCTCGATATTTTTTTTAGCTGGATGGCGATATAAGATATATATCTCGATATTTTTTTTTTTTTTTTAAAGTTTAAAGTTAAGAGCAAAAAGAGATTTATAGTCACACTGTGTCCCAGCTGTCACACGGGCACTTTTATTTACATACAGCGTAGATGTACATGAAGAAATTACTCAAAAATAAATTATCAGCATTTATTAAATAATCATGGTCCATAAATAAAGGAAAACAATCTTGTTTTTGTGCATAACAAAAAGCTCACAATTGTGCAGTCAAAATGTAAACTAATAGACGCTGAGCGTAATAACAAAGACAGATTTCACAGCTGCACCACGTCTCTGAACAGGTACCATTTGTGGTCCTTATACACACACAGTACGTATCACTCCGCGAGGCTCCTCCTCGGTAGCCGTAATCCTCCGACAATCTATCAAGCGGTGCAGCTCCGTAGCTTAGCAAAGTCATATTAAAACATTTTTGACAGATTGCTGAGCGCTGTGTACCACATAAAATCGGTTCGCGGTCAGTAAGCACAACCAGAATTCATACATAAGGCGCACTGTCGATTTTGAGAAAATGAATGGATTTTAGGCCGTGCAGCCCCTCCGGGCTGCATGTCGTTAGCGCGGTTAGCTCGCTAACACGTTGACACCGTCCAGCCCCACGCACGGGGCGATCCGAGTTAACTCGCTATTTCCGCTTTCATCTTGTCATTGCCTGCAGGTGAAGCTATGGGGGAGGGGGAGTTGTGTTCAGTGAAGGAGAGGCGAGGCCGAGTAACGTTGCGTAGAGACAAAAGTGGACGAGAGAGAGGCAAACCTGCGGCTCCATAAGTATAATTATAACGTAACATAGACTATATCGATATAAACGATATTGTCACATCTTGTATCTCGTATGAAAATATATTGATATTTTTTAAAAAACTCGATATATCGCCCAGCCCTAGTCAAGAGACTGAATGCCACTAATCGGACAGTCAGTGTCGTCATGGTTTTGTGAATGAAGAAGCGTGGAAATTTTGGTAAAGTCTTTTGATCTTGATGGTATCTGGACTCTATATTTCCTGTGATCTAATGAGCTGATTGTAAGGCTAATTGTTTCCCTGGTGGTTGCTGTGTTGCAGCTGGTTGTTGATTGGCTGGAGAGCATTGCCAAGGATCAGATTGGAGATTTCTCTGATAACATCGAATACTACGCCAAAAATGTGTGCTGGTGAGCCCCTTTGTTTATTTATGAAAGCATAAAGCCCACATTGTTATGTGCATTAAAGTCTTCGGTGGGGTATTTGTGTTTTAGGGAGAATACTCTCCACGCACTGAAGATGAGAAGGAAGAGCGGCACCACCTTCACAGTCCCTCTGGTCACTGAGCTGGTGAGGCCTGTTACTGCAAACATAATCACATAATTTCTTTGTCCCCTATGTTTCTGAATGTGTTCATAACGTTTGTGTGTTTAGGACCCAGATGCCCCCCTCCGGCAGCAGCGCCCCCTGGCTGATCTGGACAGAGAGGACGACGCCCGGCTGCTGAAGAACCTGTTCACACTGATTAGAGCGGGGATGACCGAGGAGGTGAAGAGACATTGAGACGCACAGCAGGGGATAGAGGGGCATCAATAAACGAATGTTTTTATTAAAGTTCACCTTCCAGACAAATTCAACTTAGTGCTATATAAGACTGAAACCAGTCTTGAAACTCATTGCTACCCGGAGTGGGAACCGTAGTCTCAGGTTCACGCTCTAATTCTCATCCCAGCCTCTTCAGTCAGGGTAACAAAAAATCAAAACACACTCAGTGTTTTCTTTAAAAGCTGAAACAAGTCAAGCTTTTAGTTGTGTTTCTCTCTGCTATGATCCAGAAAATATATAAGCTCTGAAGGATTTCCACCAGGAAAGCTGTAAAGCCCGGTGGCTTCAGGGTAATCAGAGGCAGATAATTTAATAGTGCACTTTATTGGTGTCGTGCTGGTGCTTTGGGAGATCCTCCATGATGTCTCAGGTAAGATTATCCTATCTCTTAGGTGCACCATAAGGACAGGAAAGCTGAGAGGAGCTTGGAGCACATGATGAAAAGTTTTGATGGTCTCTGGTGGATGCTGTGAAGTTTCATTTGCTGTTCATTTCTTCAGCGGTTTGTCTTTGTGTTTTTTCAGGCTCAACGGTTGTGCAAACGCTGTGGTCAGGCCTGGAGAGCAGCAACTCTGGAAGGCTGGAAACTCTACCATGACCCCAACATGACCTCAGGTACTGTCTAGAGATGGCACGATACCACTTTTTTATGTCCGATACCGATATCATGAATTTTGATATCTGCCGATACCGATATGAATCCGATATAGTGTGTTTTTTAATCAATAAAACTGTTTTTTAATATCTTGCTGCATTTTGTATAAGTTCATAGTCAAGTTTAAATAAACAACAGCACTAAAGCTATTCTGTTATACCTGTGTGTAAAAAGTACACTGCGCCCAAAATATTTCATAGTTCAGCAACACTGATCAATCTAATAAACTTAAACCTGCTCCATCCTTCCTATTCTGGTATTTTAAAGAGTACTTAGCAGAAATATTAAGCAACCTAACTAATAGGGTTGCAAACTACCAGCAAAAAAAAATAAAAAATAGGGAACCACCCTCCACCCTCCACTTTGTGATGCTTAATCGATGTAATCAACTTTAATTTGATGCAGTGTGAAAAAAAAAATGCACAGAAATAAATTATTTTTTCAAGAATAATTAAATAGATTCAACATCTTTCTTCAACAGAATTGCAGACTGCACAGATGGTACTTTCCCAAAGGAAAAAGTACTATAGCTTACTAGGGTATATTAGACTTAACAGTTACTATATACAGTAATGGACTTCTATACATTTTACATCAGATTAAAACTTTGGGTGTAAGATTCAGATAATTATTTATTAAAAGCTAGACATTTTAAATGAGAATAAGAAAGAAAAGTATGTCTTTGTGCCCCCTTTTCCCTGTTAATGCCCTATCGGCCCCCTTGGCTAAACTTTGCTAAATCCGCCCCTGCACAGTTACCAGCGTCAGCTACGTAGAAAAAGATCCTGGTGTAGAAAGTAATATTAAATGAATTCTAACAACAGCTGATCAAGCTTAAACGTGCTGCTGTTGTTCAGCCGCTGGTTTCCTCTTTCTGGTGCAAAGTGGGCCAAAAACAAACAAGAGAGAGAGAGAGAGAGATCCGATCCAGTAATTTAGGTCAGTATCGGACCGATACGTAATATCGGATCGGTCCATCTCTAGTACTGTCTGCCATCCAAAGCAACGAGAGAAATTCTGTAAGAAATCTGAGCCTTTCTGTTTTTCAACATAATGACACAGAAATGCTGCTGTATGAAAGAGCGGAATCTGTCAGCATGACAGATTAATTGGGAATAATCTGTAAGGAAAAACAATGGGAAGCTTATTCCCCAGACTGACCTGTATGCATAAAACAGAAATCTTGTAATTCACAGAAATAGCCCTTTTTGCCCCTTGGCTCTGAAAGGCTGATGGGGTGGTGACATCACCCTGCTGAGTGAGTGCAACAACTCGAGAACGAAGTGATATAGAGCTCAAATTAATAGGGGCTTCTACCAAAAATCTCAGACTGGTTTGAATCTCAGTGACCTTGGTCAAGGTCAAAGGTCCAGTTTTTTAAAAATCTTCTAAATGTGATAACTGAGGAGCAAGGTGACCTAGGAGTTTAAAATTGATGATAACAGGGGTGTCTACTAGGAGGCTGACAGGTAGAGTGTGTGTGTGTGTGCGTGTGCGTGTGTGTGTACAAGTTGTTTTAAAAAAAAAAATCTGTGGTAGATGGTGAAATAACATCTTTCTGTCTTTATGCCATTTAGTTATTTACCTATTGCTTAATAACTTTGGTGTAGTGTGAATGGCCATTGGGGAGGTCTGAAGAAACTTAAATTTGACACACCTGCTTTAATTGGAGAAAGGAAGAGGAACCACCATGATAATTACAATTCCTGAAGCCTGGGCTTGCTGCTCACAGTGATCATTAACTGTATCCATGTTTAATATGTACATCCACCATTGTAACAGCATTTATGACAAGAAATAAGGAAACGCAACAGGACCCTAATTAAAGGAATTTCTGGGACTTTTCCCACCTTTTTAAATACAAAGTATACCTGTACGATCCTTCTCTGAATGACTGTCTATTTGTCCTCTTCTCTCTGCAGGTGGTATCGAGTTGCAGCCAGTTGAAGGAAACCCACAAAGAGGGATATGGAAGGCCTGCTGCTGGAGAATGGCCGAGGAGGTACGTCATGCATTACCAAATGTGTGAGAAATAAGAAGGCTGAGCTTGTGTTCAGTCAAGCTTGAAAATGAGAAGAATAAAGCAAAATAAAATGTGTGTTTTAGGAGCAGTTAAACAGATATGAGAGGGCGATCTATGCCAGCCTGAGTGGGAACCTCAAACCGGTAATATAACCAGTTTCTGTGTTAATCAGAAATCAGCAGCTCAGAGTCACCTCTGTGTTTACGGTAAGTCGAATCTTAGATAATGGCAGACCTGACTGTGTGTGTGTGTTTGCGTGTTAGCTGCTGGCAGTGTGCGAATCGTGGGAGGACTGCGTGTGGGCGTATTTCCGAGTGATGGTAGACTCACTGGTTGAGAAGGATCTCATGTCTTCGGGTATGGCTCATCATGAGGTGGAGACGTTACCACGGGAGTACCTGGAGGCCAAGTACGACACACACAGAATAAAAAAAAAAACAAAAAACAAAAAAAACAAAACTGCTTCGTCTCTGATCTACTGCCTCCTCTTGCAGCTGGACCATGGAGAAAGTGTTTGAGGAGCTTCAAGCATCTGAGTCGAAGGTAAAACCGGTTCTAACTGAATGTGATTGGTGGGACATATTGAAATTGCACAGCACAGTAAACCAGTGTTTGTTTGTTTGTTTGTTTATTTTTCTGTGCGCAGAGGGTGCTGGAGGAGACGAGAGAGCATTATCATGTCATCCAGAAGTTTGTCATCCTGGGGGACCTGGATGGTAAGACCAGCTCTGACCCGATGGGTCGCATCAAACATGTAAGCTCCAGTTTCTCATGAACCCCTTTGTTTGTGTCTCATTCAGGCCTGTTGGAGGAGTTTTCCGATTGGCTAACTGCATCTAAACCCCTCCCCTCGCACCTGCTGCGCTTCATGACTCACCTTGTGCTGTTCTTCCGCTCCTTGGGTTTGGCACTAAAGGTAAAATTCACGTTAAAGGTTCTTACTGGTCATTTTATGAGAAATTTTTCGCTTTAGCCTGTATTTAATTTATAGATACTGAGAGCTGATTGGATCTGATGTAATGTAACTTTAACCTCACTTTTAAATAGGGCTGCTCGATTATGGCAAAAATGATAATCACGATTACTTTCACTGAAATTGAGATCACGATTATTTGACGATATTTATTTAACCCTTTAAGACCTACTATAGAACCAAGTCCACCAGAGCTTATATTATTTTTTTACATGCTGTAGTGCCATTTGTGGGAGCATTTCAAGTTGCTATACATCAATACAACTGTTATAGCCCATATTTTAATAATATGTATGCATTAAGTCCATAGTAATTACATAAATTGCAAAAAAGTGCAATAAACTACAAAAAAAATTGAAAATCGCTTTTGTTTTGTTTACATATATTTCTACTTGGAGAAATTTAAGAGGTTTATCCCTCAAAACTTTAAATACAATAAAGTTGCAAAAAATAGTTTCCCACCACAGGAAATTTATTTTGAGTGTCTTCATAGTTTTATTTTGGAGATACAGCAATTTTTATACACTGCAGGAAAAACAAAAAACAATCCTATGATGCAAATTTGCAAAGAAAACAGCATGTGCATCATTTCACTGTGGGAAGTGTTACGAACAGCTGATAGGAACGGCAAAGCGTGTTTCTGGAATATTATGTTTTTGTTCCTGCAAGCGATTTTTATGCAATTTTTGCAAAGCTATATGTGGAACGAAACCGTGACCGAGGACAAGCTGATGGCATCAGATGTAAGTACAACTCCTCCGGTTTCATATGCAAAACAAATTATTGCGCTAGCTTACACGGTTCAGGTTCTACAGGGATTTAAAAATAGTTACGCAAAACGGAGCGTGCTGCTCTGACCGGCTTTAAAGGGTTAACAATGACTTTAAAAAATAATATAAAATAGTGTGCAACACCACTGAAGTTTTTTTTTTTTTTTTTTTTAAACTCTTTTCAACCAACAGCAGTCACTCTCCTCTCCAAATAACTTCTGCTTAGCTTTCCGAGCTTCCCTCGGGTCCTCTTAATCAGCGGTCTCCAACCTTTTTTGCGCCACGGACCGGTTTATGCCCGACAATATTTTCACGGACCGGCCTTTAAGGTGTCGCGGATAAATGAGGGAGGGGCTAATAATCGGCTCAGTCATTTTTAATGATCGTTGAAAGCCCAGATCGTAATCGTGATTAAAATTCGATTAATTGAGCAGCCCTACTTTTAAATGTATCTTTCAGCTTCTTGCCTAAAGTAAAGAAGACAGAGCTGACAAACTCTCAAAGAATAAATAATTAATCAACAAAACTGCAAACAGTGAATCACTTTTTCATTTTTGGTCATGTTTCCAGCCTTTTTTTTTTTTTTTTTTTTTTTTTTTTTTTTTAAATACAAATTTTGAATTTTGAGTGTAAAGAATTGAGCTGATTGGGTGTGAGGAACACTGTGGAGTCCAACAAATGGGCTTTATGTTTTGTTTTGTTTTTTTATAACCCCCCAAATTCCTCAAACTCTCCCCAAATCCTAAAAAATTCAGGATACAAATCTGGAGCCGCAGCAGAACTTCAATACCAGCTCATGTGAATGAGGCGTTCACATCGAAGATAATCAGTTTGTTTACGGGTTCACATTTTTAAATGTCGTGTTCCCGCCTCTCGCCTCTAGGAGGAGGTGTGCATTGATGTGGTGAAGGCGTACGTCTCCCTTCTGATCCAAGATCAGCAGACAGACCTTGTGGCAAGCTACGTCGGCCAGCTTCCCGCCGACCTTGCAATCTCTCAATATGCTGCGTTCCTGGAGACCGTCACCCAGCCGGAACTCCGCCCCCGCTGCCTGCAGCTCGCCATTGAAGCTGGTGAGACAGACACACACTGAGGTCAGTAAGAGCAGACCCTTTATCACTGAAAGAAAACTGACCATGTGTGTGCATAGGTCTGGATGTTTCTGCCGTAACCAAGCTGGTGGTGGAGACTGTGAGAGAGACAGACGACACAGAGTTCACGCACCATAGCCAGACGCTGGAGACGGGAACTACGAAGGTAACGACCAAAGTGTTCACTTTGGATTTAATTTCTCTTATGAGGTCATTTCAGTAATTTGTCTAAATTATAACGAATGTAACTTTGCACACGTGTGGGAATATATTAGGGCAGTGTTTCCTAAAGTAGGGGGAGCGCAGAGCCATTGCATAGGGGGGGCAGTATAAATTTAAAACAAAAAGAATGCTTGGACACGGCTAGCATAATGGACAGGGTTTTGATGGGGCTTCCACACAAATGCAAAGCAGAAGATGAACGAACCTTTGCCACATGTTTCCAAACCAACTTCCTTTCAAGCCAAAGACTAGAAAATATGGTGACGCATAGCTTGCCTTTGGCTTCACCTGCACCTGCATTTGTTTCCCCTGCTTTAGGAGCATGCACTGGGCTGTCCAAATCACGGACAAACAGTATCCCACATTCTTGATTTTTAGTTCACAAACACTTCTTATAATGAAATTTTGGCGATGTTATCTCTTTATACAGGAAAGTTACAGTGGGATACAAATAATATCAGGCTGATCCTGCCACAATTTGTTCCCCCGGTTAAAATAACAAACAGTATCCCACAGCTGTTTGTTTTTAAACCCATTTTGCACAGAGACATTTTTTGAAAAATGTATTGATAGTAGTGTTGAATAGTATTACACAGTAAAAAAACAAAAAAACATCAACAAACAACTGTACTTAAAGTAATTACACCATAATGATGGTTTGTTTTTCTGTTATGTGTGTGGTTGGAGGATGTGCTTGTGTCGGGGATTTTCTTGTGTATATTTAAAAAAGAAAAAAAAAGGGGGGGGGCTAGCAAAAAGTTTAAGAACCACCGTATTAAGCCATGTGTCACAACTTTGGTTTAAACCTTTAAAAACTACATAAAATTTTTATATGTGGAACATCTTAAAGGTAAACTGCCTTATTTAGCAGAGGTATGCAGAATGTTCCAGTGTTGGTGAAATGTGTGGAAACGGGAAAAGATATTTAGGGCCACTTGCACAATTAAATTCAGCAGCCATCACGCACCATGTCTGGAGAGTGTGTGGTTTGACTGTTATGAGAGCTTCACGCTCTTGCAGGTAATTCTGCTCTTGGATCTGAATCCTTCCCGCTCGACTCGACTGAGTTTTCACAGAAAGTTACCTGCGAGAGAGTGACTCTGCAATGAATACCTGCACCCTTGAAATTATTTAATTTGCTAAGGTTTTTTTTTTTTTTTTCTTGCATCGAACTTCTGACATAAATATTATTCCATATACACAAGTCTGCTGAGTCATTGATGCGCCGTATCTCCACTTTTCAGAAATAGAATACTTACATAATTCCCTTTAGGGATTATGTATTTTATGGCAGTTTGTTTGGAGCTGGCCTATATCAAACACAAGCAGAAACAATAGTATGAAGTTCAGAGAGATAACAGGAGAAATTCACACAGCTGCAACAACGTCTGTTTCCGTTTGACGAGTCTGAATGATGTTTTCTGTTCAAGCACGTCTTGATCAGACCAGTTAATTTAGGGTCCATATGAACAGTGATCTTCTAATCCAAGTGTTCATCAGGCTGAAGATGTTTTGTTCATGTAAACATGGCTGCAGTGATGTTGTACTCTGATAGGAGGACCAAAGGAAGATTGATGTCATTGATTGGCTCCTGTATGACCCTGCCCACCGAGCTGAGTCCCTGAAGCAGTCAAATGCCATCATGAGGAATTTTTTGGGTACTTTTTTCTTTTAGCTGTTTATTTATTGATGGTTTTGTTTGTTCCAATTAAATTGCGATTTAGTGGTCAGCTGACTTCCTTCGTCTGTCGTGCCTTAGCTCTGCAGAAACATGACGCAGCCAAGGCGGTGTTCTCTAAAGTCCCGGAAGACTCGATGAGGGAGATCTGCTCCCAGTGGTCAGGAATCAGTCAGACCACGCCGCTTCCTGCTGAGGACGAGAATGCCATCAGAGAGCACCTGTGCATCAGAGCCTATCTGGTCTGTTAGCAACACCTCTCTTCATGTTGTTTTTATAACCCAGTTCACTGAGATGTATTGGACTGAATGTGTGCTTTGATGGTCCTGCAGGAGGCCCACGAGGCGTTCACTGACTGGTTCAGACACAGCAGTTCAGCCCCACAGAAGCCGGCACCGGCACCCGAGGCCAAATTCACTGAGAGGGTAGCCAATGAGATGAGGGAAAAGGAGTACCAGGTATTTTTTTTTTTTTAATTTATTTTTTATTTAGTTATGGCATCAGTGTTTAAAAATAAAAACTTTACCACTGCAGATGTTCCACATGTGCATTGTCTGGTTTTTCAGGCCTCACTGTCTGCCTGGTCCTGCCGTCTGGATGCTTTGACGGAAGATGTGAAAGAGAGAATCTACAATGTTCTGCTGTTCGTGGACGGAGGCTGGATGGTCGACAACAGACAGGTTACTGCTTAAATCACCACACACAAACTCTAAAAGATTAATTGAGGAGCATCAGCTACATTCATAACATGACCATGTGGTAATTTAATATTTGGTTGGTTGTGTTTTCAGGATTCGGAGCCAGACTCAGAGCGCAGCCACCAAATGGCAGCTTTGCGCTCTCTGTGTCTTCCACGCCTTAGCTTGCTGCTGCTCAGCGTGCTGCAGAGCTCCTCGAGACACCAGGAGGCGCTGCGGCTCGCTGACATCATCTCGTCTGACCAGCACTGCCTCTACCAGGTAACTGAAGCCTGCATGAACTTCCGACTGTTAACTTATGTTTTCTTTGTCGGGGTATTACTCCAGGAAGCAGGTTTAGCTATCAACTGAGTTTGTTAATCCTGAGTTGAAAGGAAACTTTTTTTTGTTCCAGAAAGAGAGTTGACTTCAACTCTGAGTCAATTACCATGGGAGCAGACAGGTTTTCTTCAGCAGGATCTTTTTCTCTGACTCCACCCCTCCTGCTACACCTGAACCGCCTGACTGACACTCAGTTTTATTTTCTCATTCATGCAGTCGCTGTCCAAGCCCAGAACAAGGCCATCAGATGATTTTACAAGCACTGGAATCCCATGGAGATGTGTTTAACATGCACACTTTTATAATCATTCGTCAGTATATGTGGACAGAGACATTATTGGACAGTGATGCCGCTTTCAGATTGTCTGTGCCTCTAAAATATTTACATGACTGAGAAACAAACAGATCTGTGCAAAGCTACAGATCACACTGATCAGTGATCTCAATGATCAGTCATTGATCGTGTTGTACTTAGTCAGTGATGGAAAAATGTCTCACAGCTGACTAACTGGAAAACGAGGCAATGTGGGATTTACAAATTTATGCCTAAGGCGCATTTACCGGAGTGTGCCAGTATTCTTACTTGTATTTATTTAGTTTTGTCCCTCTTGGGTTACAGCTGATTATTTACATTTAAAATCAAAAATAAAATTAGGATTCCATCTTCAGCTGATGAAAATTAAAGTGGGGTAAATATGGGGTAATATTCAATATTCCTCTAAAACGACCCGTTGCCATGGTGAATCGTGGTATTGGAGGTCCATTTATGATGAAGATTTTCTTTCCCTACTTACGGACAGACTTAACTTGGGGTGAACATACTCGGAGTTGATAGATCATATTCACATCAGCTGTACTGGAACGTGAAACTCAAGTTTGTAGAAATTCCTGGTTTCTGTTTCTTTGTTTTAACTCTTTGTTCCTCTTTGCTTGCTCTCAGGTGTTTTCTAAGGAGGAGCTGAGGAGGTTTCTGCAGAAACTGAGGGAGTCGTCTCTCGCTCTGTTGGACCGAGGAGTCGACCCCCTGGGCTACGAACTGCAGCCATGAATGAAGAAACACACACACATAGCAGTGTTTAAAGCGCTGCTGATTTTTGTTTTGTTTTTCGATTGTCTGTTTTTTGCAAAATAAAAAAAATAAAAGCCTGTTTCCTGTAGTGCCTTGTGTATTTTAATTAGAAGCAGTAGTACACGAGAGCTGCCACAGGTGCCAATTTGGGTTTTAAAATTAATATATGTACATATAAACAAATTCTTTATTTAAAAACTATACAGTTATTTATGTTAGAAATATTTCCAAACCATGTGCTACTGGGGTAAAATATACATCAACCTCAAAAATATGACTTGATTGTAACATGAATACTTTTACAGCCTCCACTTCACCCCACACTTCCCACAGCTCTGGGTCATGTCAAAGAAATTAATAAAGCACGATCATATGTATAATTTTGAGGTAAAATAATTTCATAAAAACAAATTAGCAATTTACTGATCTTTTAACATGTCCTGCTAATGTAGACTGGCCTTTATTTTGAAATTAATAATTTATTCTTGTATTTTTTTTTTTATTTTTTTTTTTTTACATAAACAGGAATTTTATGGCCCAAACTGCTCAGATTGGATGAGTTTAATGGTTTTATTGTCGTATCAGTGTGTTTGGGGATTTGAATTGAGAAAGTGTCGGCTTCCTAGCCACTAGGGGCGCCATCTGACTAAGTCACAGCCTTTGAGTGGCGAGCGTTGTAAACACTAAGTAGAAGTGGCTCAACTGTCCGGGAAATTGTTGGATTAACGTCGTTGTTGGATATTATTTCATCATAAGTGAATTAGAAATGTGCGTAAATAACAGCTAAACTTTTCTGCGCCAGATTTTAGCGCTCTAACTGCAGCAGAAGTCCGCATTAGCAAGTTGATAGCATATTGTGGCTAGCAGGCCGCGGAGCCTCGGGGTTTCCTGATCAAGTTGACACGCGTTGAGAAGTAGCGCCGTGGACGCTGCTTTCTAGCAACTCAAGTCCGTCTGCTCAATCCTGGTAAGATAAAACGATCACTCTAAAATAACTCTTTGTGCTTTAACACTAATGCTTTTGGTGGGTTTCTAGTCTCTGCGTTTTTTTTAAATTACTGTTTAAAGGATATGTAAAAAGTATATTTAAAACTTCAGCGTTAGCCGTCAATACCGCAGGGAAAATTGGATTTAACTGTTCAGATTGAGACGTTTTTATATCTGATTTATGGTAATGTATTACTAAATTTTGTTTTTGCTTCATGCATAAAGTTATAAGTAGATGTGTTTTTATCCACTGTTAGCAGCCAGCAACTGAGCTCTTTAGTACCTCGTTCTGCAGACAAAACAATAATCGGCCTTTAATTTTAGCTCCTGAAGTCTGCGGTCAGTTTGAAGTATCTGCTCATTAATTTTCCTCCGATGAGTGTGAGATAATACAGTTAGAGGTGATGAAAGGTTCCGGCCGGGCTCTCTCAGATCTGTGTGTGTAAGACACAAACTCAGACAGAGGAGAGTGAGCGGGACATGTCCGGGCAAACCTTCCTGCCTTTCTGAGTTGTCACGGTTTAGCAGCTGACTCACACAGCCGGTCAGCTGTTTGCGGGGAAAAATTACACACTCGAGGGCAAAAGCAAAGCCAAACAAGTACAAAGTGTACTGGCTTCACCTTGGCAGCTCTTTTAGGATCCTTAAAAGACAAGAAGTTTATTTGTATGCAATATCAGATACTAGTGATGTGCTCATAAAAACAGAAGACATGGGGAAGTGGTGCACACAGGAACAACAATAAGATTACTCAGGCTGAAGTAGTGAAAGTAGCACTGTAAGATAATTAGTTTAAGCATTTTGTGTATGTTCACAGTTCAATGCAGATAAAGTTAATAATAATAATCATTCATAAAATAAGGTTAAACATGTTTATTTGCCTCACATTGTTGCATTAATTAGATTATCATAGTTGTGTTAACAATTTGTGTTAAATTTTATTACATGCAGTTTAATTTCTGGGTCTGAAACGGCAAACAAAGCTTTCTTCATAATGTGGTTTTATTCCAGGTGGAAGACTGTGAGGTACAGAGGTCACAGCCACAGCAATGTGTAGACAATGTGAAACAAAATCAATAGATTAGTAATTTAATAGGAAAACGGTGACCACATGCTGTTAGTAAAACAAAAACACCTCAGAAGTTAAATCATTACAAGAAATAAGAGGGTTAATAAAAGCTACATAGTTCAGTAAAAAAGCATAAAACAATCATCTTTATTTATCTCTGGATTTATTCAACTTAGAAAAAAAGAAAAAACCTGAACAGCCAAAGCCAAAAACAATACAATTGTTTTCATTTTTGATCTGATGGATTTTGTGCTGTTAATGAAATTATGTTGATTTGCTTTAAGATGGCTGAGAATATCTCGTATTCTCAGCAGTTTCTGGTCTGTTTGCTGCTTTAAATCAGAATCAGACACTTTTGTTTATCCAGCGATCTGAAAATGAACATATGCAGACAGCGTTAAGCCAATCCTAAAGCTCAATTTTGATCCCGGTTGGAGGTTTAATTTACCCAAGATTAATGGAGATTATGATCAGATATTTAGCAGTAACCGTCAGATGCATTTTTTTTTTCCTTTTTTTTGTCAAATGAGTTGGGTGCAAAGAGCAAACCTGAACCTGGGAATACCACATAATTTGGCCCATACTAATATTTTTATGTCATGTATGTTTTGTTTTTGTTTGCTGATTATTCCTGCAAAAACAAAAAGGAAATCGTTATTAGAAAAATGTGAACTTTAAACTTATGTCCCTGGTGAGCTGGTAAATCAACAGATAAACTTATGGCTGTTTTTTGTTGAGCGTGACTTTTGAGTGCTGCTGTCATGTCTGGCGACCCCGGTGTACTGTGGTCAGGTTGGTCTTCTCCATCTCTGAGCCACTGCCATTTGTAGTTTACAGCTCTGAACTGTGTGGGTGCACTTTAAAATAAAGTCCTGCACCTCTGTGGAAACAGGGCTGTCTGTTTTTGCTTTGTTTTTTTATTTTTACAGTTTCCTATAATCCTATAATTCCTATAATTTATAATCCTTATCTTTATAATCTCTTCTGCTATTTGCACATTCTTTACTGTAAATTCCTAAGTTAATTTGTAAATTTTTGTAGTAAATTGTAAATATTGTAAAACTTTTCTTCTGTCATTTAATGGTCGGGCATTGTACAGCTACAAGCATTTCACCCCCATGTCATACTGTGTATGGTTGTGTGTGTGTGTGACAAATAAAATTTGAATTTGAATTTGAATTCCAGCAAAGTCTCACAGGCTCTCACAGGGTTGTTGGAAAATTTAAAATCCAATCAATAAGTGTCTTTTTACAGTAACCGAAAGAACAAGGTCCAGTCTTAGTCATCATAGTTAACCAGATTTAAACTAAAAAGTTTGAAACCACATTTTTGTTAATCAAAATAAAAACTAGATTTTACAGTGTTTGATTTAAAAGAAAGTCTGAATGGGCCTTTAAGCCAACCTGTCTATGTTACATTATTTAACAGAAGTCTGTGCATTTCAAAAAGCTACATTTAGAAACAACATTTTAAAAAACAGAAGTGTGAAACTAACACTGAAACACAGAAAAATATTTAAAAAAATATATTTTTGAATGTATAATAAAAAATAAACAAGGAAAAAAAGAACTGAAAACCGAAAATTAAACAAAAATAGAAATAGAATAGAAGAACTCTTATTTATGACTTATTTCAATATATTGTCTTTTAGGTCTAATTTTGTGTTTTTGACTTGAGACCAGAAAGAAAAGGTATATGTAAAAAAACACTTTTGGTTGGAATAAATAATAAATTGGAGAATTACGTATTGCGCTGATCTTCCCGGTTTCCTGTGCTCAGATCAAGCAGGTGTTGTGCCCCTGATTTGGCACTGGTTATCTGGCTAAGACTAGTCCTGGTTAGTGAGATAACCAGCACTCTGGTTAGTGTGGTTATGTAACTTTGATAGGATGAGTCAATGCAGACTAGCCCTGGCTTGTCTACAGAAGCTCTATGATTGAATCAGCTGTTCCAGTCCTACAGTACAGCTGAGTCAGGGCATGATAGGCCCCAGTCAGACTAGGCCAGGCCTTTAAACTGGTCTAGTCCTGACATGTCTGAGCAGGTCTATAAGAGGCTGCAGCTCTGCCCTGCTCCACTCTTTCTGCACTTTATCTGCCTTTATTTGCACAAGATGAGCTGCTAAAACGGATTTATTTCCCCTGCATATACATAAGGTAAGGTAAGGACTTCATTTTATTCCTTGAATACTGGAAAACATTTTAGACTTTTAACAGCTGATTAATTAAGCATTAACCTGGTGCTAATGCAAAAAGACTGGATGGTTATTGAGTTGATCTGTCTGTCAGGTGTTGTGTCAGGACTACACGTTTGTGTTGTTAAAAACAAGCAAAGATTCAGTAACTTTTTAAGCAAAACTGACACAAAAGGTTAGTACAAGCTTCTTTGAATGTTTTCTGTAAATATGTGTTTTATATCGGTAAGTAAATTCTGTTAAAGTCTGACAGTGTGATGTTTTTTTACATTTTCTTGCTTTATTTGCCTGTTGAAAAATGTTGAAAAGTGACATTCTGCTCTGAATGAAAATTTGTGATGCACCGGTTATGAAATCCTGGCTCGGTATCAGTGTGGCTGGGAGCCTGTGCACATATCTGTGGTTATTTATATTCCGGTTGTACATCACAGAAACAAAGAGATCTTCCATAACTTTGATTTTAGAGCTTTTCATCTTAACACCATGTCAGGTCACAACTGATCAGATACTGTAAATATGAGCCACTTACATCAGTAAATGTCCTGTTAATTACAGTCACAGGCAATATCTGCACTGATACCTGTGCTCCTGAGTTTACAGTTGAACTCAGTATTTAGATCAGATTATTGCTCAAAGAGGTTTCTGCCCTCCACAAAAATAAAAATCACCAGGCTTTAGGGCTGTTCGATATAACGATATGAAAACATCTATGGTTTCATGTTACGCTATTGTTTGTTTTGTGGTGTCGCTAAACAAGCTGTTTACGGCTAGGGCTGCTACAAACGATTATTTTGATAGTCGACTAGTCACCGATTATTTTTGCGATTAGTCGACTAATCAGATCATGCATCCATTGGATGTAGAACGTACAGCTTATTGCACCAGCATGCGTCTGCTCTTATATAACTATCATTAGCTTACAGCTTTAAGTGTTTAAGGTATGTGCTAACTAAAACTAAAGACAAGATGATAGTTTATTAAATTTTAATGAAATTTGCAGATTGTTTCTGTGACGTTTAATAAACTCCTTGCTATCTAAAATATAACAGGACACCGGAGTATATTCTCGAGCATCTCACACATCTGATAATCTGTTGTCTGCTTGACGTTTATTCAGCTGTGTAAAAAGTATAACTTTAATCTCAGCCAAACTGATTTACTCAGGAACAAATAAAATACTAAAAAAAGCCAAACAATAACATTTTTAAGTTATCTAAGTGACTTATATATCATGTTTAATCTGAGTAGCGAAAGACGGCGGTGGGTTTGAAAACGATTTACCAGGAGTCCGTTGTTCTCACAGGCTCTAGTGAGCCTTGCCCCTGGCTAGCTATCGCGCTAGCTTTTGAAAATATGTGGTGTCTTGATAAACTGAGCAGATATTTGAGGTTTACACAGCTACATTCTCACCTGAAAATATGTTAAACGTTTATTTTGTGACCCAGAAAGAATAATAAGAGTAATATTAAAACTAACTAGCTGCCGTCATTGTTGGAAACTGAGCTGGGCTGCACTATGAATTCTGGGACACAGCTTCTTCTTCTTCGGGATTTAACGGCAGCTGGCATTTTTTGTTTATCAAATAGGGAAATACACAAACTTCGGTCAGGTAGGGTGCCTCAGACTTTCAGGTGAAGATGCACTGATCCATTCCTAGTGTACAAGTACCTTGACTGCAGGTGTTTTCAGTACAGAATTCAAATCCCGTACCAGTCTTAAATGAATAAGCTGAATTTTGTAAATGCACAAATGATTATTTTTTGCTTTGCTGCATCACAGAGTAATGAATCTAATAATCAGAGGACAGATTTCAATAGATTGGCCATATTGATCTGCTTTTTCCATTACTGATATCTGATTCAAGTATCAGCTCGACACGTGAGTGGTTTCTTCAGTTAAATGATCCACAGTTGGAGGCTCAGCAGCCCTCGTCCAGGGCCGAGGTTTTTCCTCCAGATGTGTTTTTGTGTAAGCAAAATAAAAACACAGAAAAGGAACCGGCTGCTCTCAGTCAACACCAGGCGGTCGGCATGCTCTGTATATTTTAGATATTTTATTGTTTACTCTATTTAATTTGTAAAATATGTGTACACACACACACACACACACACACACACACACACACACACACACACGTACACATACACATTTAGTATTCACATTCAGTAATATGCATACACTCTTATATTCATATAATTCTCAGATTTAGCCGTTCTTATATTTTGCTTGTTCTTATGTTATTATACTTTTGCACACCTCTGTTGCTTGTGAAGCTCACACACAAGAATTTCACTCACATGTACTGTACCAGTGTACCTGCACATGTGATGTGACAATAAAAGTGATTTGATTTGCTTTAAACAAACCTGCATCATCTTAAAAGGTTAAATTAACTTTTTAAACCAGGCAGATTAAACACAGACGAAGAAGATGATAATATTTATACAGTAAGCCTGGGATTATACTTTCTGTATCCGGGTTTATATTGCAGTGCCGCAGATGGAGGGGGAGGACTTCAAAGAAATATAACTAATGCTAATGATGAATGCCTAATCTGTCTTACGCTGTGAAAAAGATTTACTTTAGGAGCGCTTTTTCCAAATCTATTATGTTTAAAAAATACTGTACTGGTTTATGTAATCTGTCATAATCTGCTGTGTGTTGGCGTGCAGGGACAATCAGCTTCACCATGTCAGCCGACAGTGATACCAACACCTGGACCACGGAGGACGACAACAAACTGGTGAGGGCGGCAAGTTCCCGACTTCTTCATGTGCTCGTAACTCTTCACTGACTGTGTGACTTAACGTTTTCCTCTCTGTGTGTGTTCAGGTGAGACCAAAGGTAGAGTTCTGCTCTTTGCTGCAGCACGCTGGAGCCACTAAAGATGTTTTCACCATGAAGGAGGTACAGCATTTCCATTTACTGCTCCACATTTCACCGGGAGCTTTGAGACAGTCTTTTTGTTGGCTTTGATGTGTGAGGGGTGTCGTCAGGTGGTGTTAGGACTGTTACCGGACCTGCATTCACAGACAGCAATGAATGAATGAACCCAGAACTTCCTTTACTACCACTGCCCCCTCCTGCCTAAAACACCTGCCTCATACTGCATTTGCACACTTTATGATGAAACATTGCCACCTTGTGGTGAAGTTTGTAGTCATACGTTGCAGATAGTGCGTGAGATTAAATATGCTTTTTCTGTCCAAAAATCTGCTATCACAGCAGCCAAAACATTAGACACAGCTGTAATAAAATCGGCTCAGTAAAGTAGAATGCAGGATGAGCTCAGCAAAGTAAAAATTATAAAATGTGATATATATTGTCTCTGGTGGTGTTACGATTACATATTTAAAAATCGTTATCAGAAACGTGCATGTCATCTTTATTCGGCCAAGTTTGTGCACACTTACAAGATATTTGAGTCCAGTTCACTTTGCTCTTTGGCATGCAAAAAAAGAAAAATGTTTTAAAAAAAGGCAGGATGTAACGAAAGACAGAATAAAAAAGCAAGTTGCAGAAAGTCTTAAGAAACTTTACAAACTATAAGTGGAAAACTATTTTAAGTGTTTGATTGTTCTTTTTGCTTTCGTACAGCTAAACAGGAAGCAATTTGCTCATCGCGCGTCAATAGCGGATGTTCCAGGCTCTGGTTGCCTAGGTAACCCCTTTATTGTATTTACTACACTGAACTGCGCTCTTATTCGCTTCAGTTGCTTCTCTGAAAGGTTAGAAAAGTCTGAAGGCTAGCGTGGGACCCGCCCACCCCGAGTTGCCGGAGGTGATTTCGCACGCTGTCGTTGCTGTCATTGACATTTGTGGTACTCTGTTGACACGTCACTGCTGGTTGCCCCTGAAAGTTTCAGACTCTGCCGTTATTGCTGATATCGTGATTGTGACCAAGCTGCTCTTTTCCATGGTACACTGGTGTGATCGAGCTGCGTGGTAGCTGGAAATTACTGGTCACTGCGAAGATCTATTACCAATGCAGGAAAAATGGTGTTTTGGCCTTTTAATGAAGACGGCGTGAAAAAAGGAGAACTTTGAGACTCACCCCAGCTCTCCTTTAGTTCATCCTCATGATTTTTCCAGGATTCCCTATTCGACTCCTTTTCCCTCTCAGTCTCATGTCTGCAGTGCTTCCCACATATAGACACTTTTTAATTTCTGGGCAGTCCCCCTGCCCGTGGTCTTTTATTTTGAAGGTTAAATCCTTGTCATTTGCATCCCACTCTTATGCCAATCTTCAGTGTCATTTTGATTTTCTCTTTTGCAGTTCACAAACCTTAGCTCCACCATCGTGGAATCCAAATGGGGGCAGTGGTCTTCGTTGTGTTAAGCTCTATAAACAGACCCTGCGGTTGTATTATTTTTTTGCACCGTTATTTATTTATACATTGTTTTGTTTTCTTTGTGAGCTCATCATCTGTGACTTGGATTTCTTTTTTCTCATTTGTTGCTGCAGCTTAGATGTTGAGAAGAAAACGCCCACTAACAAAAGCTACAAGCAGCCCATATTATTAGGATTTTTCATGCATATTAACGATTTTTGGTGCGTTTAAAAAGGAAATAAAATTTGTTTTGGAAAATACTTTACTAATAAATTCCATGTTTGCTCATCAAAAGCTCCAAAACCAACAGGAACATGCAGAGTTTCCAGTTTTGAGGCAAGATAAACGCTGTAATTATATGTGTGATCAACAAAGAACACCTGAACAGTATTTTCTGGATGTAGAGAAAAGAGAAGAAACTCAGCTTATCCTTTTTCAGAGTGCATAACTTCAGCTAATCTGACTGCAGTCTTGTAATGGTGGTAAAATTGCTGATGTTTAAAAACCACAATAACAAAACACCCAAACGTAATAATTAGCCTGTGCATCCTACAATCATCCCACGATGTATCTCTGTGTTTTTGCAGGTAATGTTCTACCTGGGTCAGTACATCATCCAGAAGCAGCTGTACGACCAGAAGCAGCAACACATCGTCCACTGCGCCCAGGATGCTCTGGGCCGTGTGCTGGGAGTCGACAGCTTCTCCGTGAAAGAGCCGCGGTGAGTGAGTGGTAGAGGATGAAGCTTTTGGTCCTTCAGACTCACTAAAAGGAAAAAAAAACCCTTTAAATAAAATATGTGATGTTTTCTTGTTTCAGGGTTCTGTTTGCAATGATCACCAAGAACCTGGTGGCTGTCAGGAGTCCAGGTAGGAATCGCATTTTGCACACGAGGCACATTATTAAATACAGCTACACCTTTGTGGTCCGAAAATATCCAGTCTTACATCCCCTGAAGTGCCCACAGGTGGAAAGCCAAGGGGCTAAAATTGAGCTGTTTTGGTTCTGTGTAAACACCAATTGACTCCAAATTAACTTGTTTTTCTGACTTTTGGGGAAGAAATGTTAGACCTGTGTTTGTGTATATATAGATGATATCCTGCTGGTCTGACTCTGACAAACACTCTCTTTAGAATCAACAACAAGTCTGAGTGAGCCGCACAGCAGCAGCCAGACAGACAGAAGGACGGAGGTAAGACGCACACCATGTTTGGATTCTCTACGTCTATTGTGTTTTTGCCAGATAAACCTTCGGTATTTCTAGCCCGGGTTTGTTCCTTCACATTTACGTACCTTCAGCTTCCTTTCCCTCGCTGTGAGCGCAGCATTTAAGAAGTTTAGAATAAACTCGAAGTAGGGCTGGGCGATATGACCCAAAATTCATATCTCGATATTTTTTAGCTGGATGGCGATATAAGATATACATCTCGATATTTTTTTTAAGCCATAAAGTAAGAACAAAAAGAGAGTTCTTAGTCAAAGCTGTGTCCCAGATGTCACACAGGCACTTTTATTAACATAGAGCAGATGTACATAAAATTTACTCAAAAATAAATTATGAGCATTTATTAAATAATCATGCTCCATAAATAAAAGAAAACAATGTTGTTTTTATGCATAACAAAGAGCTCACAATTGTGCAGTCAAAATGTAAACTAAAAGACGCTGAGCATAGTAACAAAGACAGATTTCACAGCTGCTCTGTTCCCAACTTGTAGTGAGTGACTGACAGCCTGGAGTTTGAAATCCGCTTCGCAACCACGTCTCTTAACAGGTGCCATTTATGGTCCTTATACACAGTAGGGTAATATTACGTTGAAGCACAGTACGTATCACTCCGCAAGGCTCAGCCGTAATGCTCCGACAATCCATCAAGCGGTGCAGCTCCGTAGCTTACCAAAGTCGTACTAAAACATTTTTTGACAGATTGCTGAGCGCCGTGTTCCACATAAAATCGGTTCGCGGCCATCAAGCACAACCAGAATTCATACATAAGGCGCGCTGTCAACTTTTGAGAAAATGAAAGGATTTTAGTCCGTGCAGCCCCTCTGGGCTGCATGGCGTTAGCGTGGTTAGCTCGTTAGCGTGGTTAGCTAGCTAACACATTGACGCCGTCCAGCCCCACGCACGGGGCGATGCGCAGTAACTCGTTAACGGAGATTTGCCGTGTCCATCTTGTCGCTTCCTGCAGGTGAAGCGATGGGGGAGGAGGGGGAGTTGTGTTCAGTGAAAGAGAGGCGAGGCCGAGTAACGTTGCGTAGAGACGGAAGTGGACGAAAGAGAGGCTTGCGGCTCCACAAGTATAATTATAACGTAACATAGACTATATCGATATAAAGGATATTGTCAGATCTTATATCTCGTATAAAAATATATCGATATTTTTTAAAAACTCGATATATCGCCCAGCTCTAACTCGAAGTAAAGTTTCACCTTGTGCTATTCACACAGGCTATTTTGGACCATTTTACAAGCTCCAACCTCTGAACCATTCCAGCTTACGAGAGAATTACTTCCAGGTGCACTCAACTCCAGTTATGAGTCCACCTAAGAAGCAAAAACACTGCTGCAGTCTTCACTGAGGAATATATTTACCGACACTTTCACAGACTTCCTTCTGAATTACAGAAAGAAACATTCTACTCTTGCTGAGCACTCAAAACGCTATTATAGTGAATTCCTGATTGAGTTGGAAACTCAGATTTCCAACTCAGAAAGTAAAAGCAGTCCCAGTAACCCCAGCTTAACAATCCAAGAGGGTGGCGGTGAACGTAAAGAGCAGGCAAACTGTAAAACTTTGAATTTGTGCTGCTGCTGTTTGTGGCTAAATAATCCAAACGCACACTTTAACCACGAACGAGCTGCAGCAGAATTTTTACAGACAAAAAAACACCAAAAACCAACAAACAAAGTGTTTTGCTGTATTATTAGTTAACTCAATTGTGTCATTAGAACACAAGCCACGTTATCCTATTAACACACATACTCAGACACATCTGGCTGCACACCAGGAAGCTCCAGTCTTTCCTTCTTGCCTTTGTGTGACTTTTTTGTTTTGTGTTTGGGAGAAATTGAACCTTTTGGGGATGATGATCATAAACAAATCTAATGTGTATGATCTAATTTAAAAGTCACATGGAATTTGGTGATTATTCTATGGCCCAACAAGAGTTTAAAAGTTTGAAAATCAGCTCAAAAACGTGTTTGTGCTTTCAGGCGGCAGAAACAGAAGGTTGCTCTTCATCGCCTGACAGGAGGAGGAGAAGGAGGAGGAGAAGGTGGAGCTGCAGGAGCAATGAGCCAGGTGAGTTTCTCCTCAAGATGTACCAGCACTAACTCCACCACCATTTCATTCAAGGTGTTTAACTGTTTAACCAAACTCCGCCCACCTTTTGTCTGCAGGTCCCTCACACAGTGTAGACGAGGGGGATGTTGAAGAAGACTCGGAGGAGGAGGAGGAAGAGGGAGGCACGAAAAGGAGACGGTCTGACAGCTACTCGCTGACGTTCGACGACAGCCTGTCCTGGTGTGTGATTGGAGGACTTGGGAGCGGGCGAGAAAGACACAGCAGCCAATCATCTGACTCGCACAGCACAGTGAGCATGACGCACAATCAGTGGTTTATTGAGCCTGTGTTGATGTATAATGTGTAATGTGGACTCTGTGTGTGTTTAGTCTGGGAGGTCAGAGGTCACGGACGCAGCGTCAGACTCTGACAGCGACAACTTCAGTGTTGAATTTGAAGTCGAGTCCATAGATTCAGATGATTACAATGAAGATGATGCTTCTCTCTCTGCTGATGATCAGGTAAGAACCACTTAATAGACCGAGCTGGCCATTAAACATCTACCTTGGCTCGACAACGTTACTAATAGCCATCTTGTCTGTGTGCTGCAGGTATATGAGGTCACAATCTTCGAAGCAGATGACGACGACTCCTTTGATGAAGACACAGAGATTACTGAAGCTGTGAGTTGCTGCACAAACACACAGATGACACAAAGCCACACACTTACGCAAGTTGTTCAGGTGTAATGGAGTGTTTTCCTCTCAGGATTACTGGCGCTGTGCGAAATGCGATGAGTTGAACCCTCCTCTGCCCAGAAACTGCCTCCGCTGCTGGGATCTGCGCCAGGATTGGCTACCTGATGTGTCCGTCAACTGTGCCTCCTCCAGCCCTAAAGCCCTGCCCACAAAGCCGACCAACCTATCAGCTGCCAAAGAACCTCCAGGTAAATCTTATCATGACTACAGAGACCAAAGTAGTTTGTTTTTAGAGTAATGCTGTCAAAAAGGTGCAAACGAAAGAAGGGGGACACAGACGTTTCAAAAGTCAATCAAGTTTGGACTCCTTCATTTAACATACCCCCCCAAAAAAAACAAAAACCAAAAAAAGCACAGAGCCGGTGTTTTCAAATAACAAAGGGAAATCTCCAGTGAATCAAAGACGAGTGTAAAGGTTAGAAAACCCCCAGAATATCTTCAGTCTATAAAACCAGGTCAGATGTCCCTGTGTGCCAATGTCAACACACCTGTGCAGAATTACACATCACTCAGATTATTTCATATTAGTCAGACACAGCCTACCTAAAACCACTGGTGATGATTGTCTACATCAGAATACCGAAGCGACAATTTAGAAAACCAATCATTAGGCAGAGAGGAAAAAGAGACAAGCTGCTGCTGTACACCTCATCTCAGATCTATGTAGCTGATACTCGATTTTTGATGCACATCCCTATCTGCACACACTTTCTAATGAATAGCCAATCACAAAATGAATGTAGAAATCATTTTCAAGTCTCTTATTATTATTATTATAATTAGTAGTAGTAGTATTAGAAATCGAATAATTTAATTAAAAACGCTCTAGAAGAGCACAGAGATGTTCAGGTGAGAACCTGCAGGTGCTGACTGGCTCACTTTTTCCTCAAGTGGCCACTAGAGGAACTGCAGCTTGCTGTCAGTTTTATCTTCGGTGACAGACAAGCTGCTAATCGATTGATTGATTTGTGTCCTGCAGGTTCTGACATGGAGGAGAACGGAGTCGATGTTCCAGATGGGAAAAGATTAAAAACTCCTCCTCTGCACTCACAGTGTGCGTCCGACTCCACCTGCTCCTCTGCCGCTGCTGACTCCGCCTCCTCCGCACCAAACTCCCAGGATCTCCTCTCATGCTCCCAGCCTTCCTCCTCCTATTCACAGGAGAAGCTCTGGACTCCCGAATCCCAGCCCTCCTCTTCCTCACACTCATCCTCCATTGATTCTCAGGAGCTTCTCCCACCTTCCCCAGCTCCAGCTGCAGCTCCAGCTGCTCCTCCTACCATGCAAGTCCCCGATATGGAGCGCAGCGTTTCGGCGGAGTGGCGTCTGCCGGACTCGTGCCTGGACCCCTGCCTCATCTGTCAGTCGCGACCAAAGAATGGCTGCATCGTGCACGGACGGACCGGACACCTTATGTCCTGCTACGTCTGCGCCAGGAAGCTGAAGAAGAGGAACAAACTGTGCCCAGTCTGCAGGCTGCCCATCCAGTCTGTCATCCTCACCTACCTCAGCTGAGACCACGCCCTTGCCCCCACACACCGCCCATTCATGTGAGCATTCACAGCTGGTGTTCTCACATGTGGACTTCCACAAACTTCAGAATAACTGCAGATACTTTGACTAAATCCCAAATAAAATAAACTTTCAGTTCTCGGGCACATGCGGGCACTTTCTTCAAAACTGAGAAGATTTTCTTGAAAAAGTTAATAATTCTGCTATTTGAACTGTTTCTCTGACCTTGAACCTCTGGAATGAGCCCGTCAAGGGTCTGTCGGGTAACGCCAAGCTTCCCTTTGCTTCGGGTTTCTCTTCTTTCTTTTTTTTTTTTTTTAAATGGTTGGTATCGTTTCTTCTGTTTTGCTTTCTGTATTTTGGCGCAGCTTACATAAACACTCATCTTCACTGGTCAATCTCAGGTCCACGCCCTCTAAAGCTCCACCATCATTATGAAAGTCCTACAAACAGAAGCCCCCAGAATTTCATATGAACAGCAGTGGAAAAAGACCAGAATATTAGATCTGAGATTTTTCTTTTTCCTGCTGCATTTTAAAGACTTTTTATTTAAAAATAGTTTAGAACCTCACAAAATTAACTAAATCTATAAATATTGGTGAATATTAAGAAACACAGCTATGACTTTATTCTCAAAACACCTGTGTGTGGTGTTAAAGAGATGCCACCTTAAACCAAGGCTGAGTTCAACCTTAATGTAATACCATTTCGCACCACAAGATGGTGCATGAGTAAATGTAAACTTCATTTAATGGCAGCATATATTGAAAAATGGAAGTAATGCTAAAATGAATGAAGAAACTGCTGGTGGTGAAAACTAAATTTGGCAGAGGCTATTTCTGAAAAGTTTTAGAAATTTTCTTCACTAAATCAATCAGAAAACAGATGGAGGTGGAGCTCAAATGTGAGAAGTTGTAACTTGTTGAATGTTTTTGTGTCACCTTGAAATTTGATGGAAACATCTCCACAGCTAGCTTTCAGACATTTTGTAGATCTTTGAGGTTTTTTAAGAAGACATTTTAAAAAATGAGAGATTTTTGTTGTCAGTTATTTTGAGGCTGGTGTGGCGCTCTGTGGCAAAGAGAGATATTTTTAGAATGTGTTAATTATATTTTGTATGATGCAAACTTTAGAAGCATCGGCCGCGTCTTGTAAATGGCACTCGACCCTGAATCATTTCTGCGCCAGCTCTCTGTCGCCTCCGCCAAGCTCGCTCGCTCCTGGATCGCCTCGTTCTGCATCTCAGCTTCTCCCTTGAGAGGAGGTCACCTTAACCGGATTAAAAACCCAAAGGGCTCTGACGCTGCATGGTGCATGACGCTGCCGACATCTGAAAGTGTCCGGGGGTGCTAACATCGAGCAGTGCTTTATTTTAGCGGCATTTAATTTCTGACCCTTTTTTGGGAAGTGTCATTGAAAGGAACCCAAATTCATTTTCATGCATATATTTAACTACTGGAAATTTCTTTGACATGTTTTCAGGTTTTTCTGGAAATTTCTTTGAAAGTTGTTTAATTATTGAGAAATTATTGCCGTTAAAATGGAGTGTTGAACATCTTTGATATTTATTTATTTAAAATACTCAAGTTTATTTAAGAAATGTTTCTGAAAGCTTTTTTTGGATAATAAGATAAATTTAATGTTTCCTGTGAAACTAAATAAAGTTTTACTTCTCTAACCACGGGTCTGTCATTTATTTACATTACAAACACACATATTTTAAGTTTGGAAATACAATTCCCAACAATCTTCACACCTTTTGTATCGGGTGAGAAATATAACCGTGTCCTAAGGATTGGTAATTACCACAAGGTAAAGCACGTGAATTTTTGCTATTAACGCTACGTCCACACTAATGCTTTTTCGTATGAAAACGCATCGTTTCTCTCCGTTTTGGCCTACCGTCCACAGTGTAGCGATGTGTCGGTCGCGAACAAAACGGCTCTTAGAGCCGGGTCTTTGACGTGAACGACGCGATCCGGGTCCTCATTGCAAACCGTGGGTTTGGTGTTTTTTTTGTTTTGTTTTTTCTTTCTCTCACCCTCTCTCACACTTTTTTTCTGCTTCACTCCGCATGCGAGCCTTGTGCTTTGCGCTGGGATGAGGAGAAAGGGGCGGTAGTTACACTCAGTAGCACAGGAACAGAGCAGGAGGGAGAGACAGAGAAAGAGCCAGGGACAACATTACATTAGAAAGGTATAGTAATCATCCACAACTATTTTCAGTTGTGGATGATAAAGGATTCAGAAAGTTTATTCATGCAGGCCCATATAACAGAGAATATGCATCTTCTTTTTGTTTTCATATTTTAATTTATATTTAATTGTGTTGTGGTTTGCAGTGTTTTGTGTTGTTTCACTTTAAATTTGTTTAAAAGGAAAAAGCTGAAAAATTAAATAGTTAAAAGTTGAAATGGGTTTGAATGAAATTGTTTTTTGTATTATATGATTTATTTATTACATTTTATGTGGAGTGAATAAATAAATGTCTATTTATGGTGGACCCTAGAGACAAAGCACGTACAAACTTCAAAACACGTACAAACCCTGAAGCACGTAAAAACTCCAAAACAGGTACAAAAGACAACAGAAGTGCTCCAGGATGCTAGGCGCAGTGTTGAGCTTTTGTTAGTGGCGACACAAGCCAGCAAGTACCAACGACCGTATTTGGTGTGTGGTAGTAACAGGTAAATTAACTTTTTTTTTTTTTAAAATTATTTGAATATATATGAGTGCCTGTGTATAAATACACAAACAATACACACATGCTTTCAATTGTGTAATTTAAGTGATCTAGGTAGCTCTGTTTTGAAGTTCAGTTAACGCTAGAAATGTTTTGGAGTTTGTACGTGCTTTGTCTCGAGGGGCCACCGCTTATATTTATATATAAACATATATAAATAAAACCACTTTTTTTACATTAGTAATTCGTTTTGTGCATAATTTTATATTATTGTTAATAATAAATTAATTAAAGCAGCAAAACAATCTGAAGATCCGGTTCGGACCCGAAAGAGCCGGCTCTTTTTAATGAGTCAAGCTGAAAGATCCGGTTCTCTAAAAAGAGCCGGAAATCCCATCACTACCACACTGGGACGGCGTTTTCAAAACGCTCTTATGCGCAGTGTGGGCAGCGAAAACAGACATTTGAAAACGATGACGCATGTTAGTCATGTGATGCAGTCATGTGACCAATTAAACAAAGAGAGTGGAGGGCATTATACAGCAGTTGGGTTTTTTTGCTCTCAATTTTGACAGCCCTATTAAAGGTTAATATCAGTCTGTACATGCTCCAGATAGCTTTTCTTCAAATTCTTTAAATCTCACTCGCTTTGCCAACTTTGTAGTTTTATGTTACTCGCAGCAACAACTCCACTTCATTGTTAGTCCATTTAAAAAACTCGGTGCTTTTCCTCGACATTTTGCCGCGACGTTTCAAAGAGCCGCAAAGTAAATAAACGGCATACAGAAATGAGGCAGGCCGAATCATCTTGCGTTTCACGCATGCGCAGTACTGGAATGTAAGAGTTTTCGGTCGTTTCAACGTGGACGCACAACTCTGTGAAAACGACTGAAAACGCCAGTGTGGACGCGGAGCATTTTCAGACGAAAAATCTATTCGGGCTAGTGTGGACGTAGCAGTTTACAGTTATTTTCTAATGTCTTTACAGTTACTGTTTTTACACAACTGCGTGTTGTACGAATTCTCCCCCATCTTCTCTTCATATTTCATGTCACAAATGCTGTGTATTTGCCTTACCTCAGACTATTTGTTGTTTTTTAGTTGAATATCATTGTCTGTGTGTTACTGACTGTCACTGTAAAGAACGAGGAGAAGGACAGCACGTCCACTGTCCCACCGAAGTTGGGACCTCTTAAACAGAATGCAACAAAGCTACTTCAGTCTGCCGAACATCAACCTGTATCCACGCGTCAGGAAGCAGACGGAAGGATGAATATGTAGAAGAAGCGTCAGACCTCCAGACATTAGAAGGTGAGGTAGAAGAAGGCCAAAGATAGCTTTTGATGAGCCTGAGAAGGGAGAGTGTGATCTGCTGTCACACCATCCCTGCTCAGAGGATAAACCTCTGGAACGTGAGACCACACAGGCTGGCAGATCCCTAGCTGATCCACAATGATATTTGGGTGTCGCCACTTTAACTCTGCTCAGGGTCCTCATCTATGTCCTCCTTTGAGCTTCCATGTTCTTGCTTCCAATATCTGACCTTCTTCCACCTCATCCCCTGACAGCAGAGTATGACTCCATTTCCAAATGCTGTAAAATGCTATCTTCCTCACTCAGCCTTCTGTCATGTTAGTGCCACGGATGACCCAGGTTTAGGTGAGTGTCAGGTGCTGCAAAAAGCTCGACTATGAGATGTTAAAAATTATGATTTAATGTTCAGACGTGTCTTTGTTTCATTCCGTTGTTTCAGGTTGTGAAACTCCTGAAGTTAAAAGACATTTGAACCAGAAAATAGTGTAATAAAAGCCCTGATGTCTGTTATTTAATCATTATACTTAAATAACCTAAAGAATTTTCAATCCCAAAACATTTTTATTTTGGGATTACAGGAGAATATACTTACAACCTATGAAACGTACATTTCTTATTAACCCCCCCCCCCCCCCCCCCCCAAAAACAGAATACATTTTGTTCAGGTGCTGTGTCAATAAGCTGGCTTACAGTAAGCAGCCTCTCCTGTTGAATGACTAATTTTTCCACTGCCCTTTGTTCTGAACCCAGTGATCTCCACTAGGTTTCCTGGAAAAACAAAGAGGAAGTTCTTAAATATGATTCCTGTATTCTCTATCCATTCCTTGGAAGTTTCCTTATCCAACATATCCATGACGCCTCTCTGTGTGAGGCGCCCTGAAACCCTTAAAAGCAGCTCATTCTGCTGCTCTCCTCTCACTTCACTTCGCTGCAGTCGGAGCTCGTCTGGACTTTGGGAACAGTACTGTTATTCTGACTGCATTTTCCAGCTGCAAAAATGGCTCAGATCAACATCTGCCTCAAACACATCTTCACTGTCTTCAACATATTCTTCATGGTGAGTAAAACAGAAATAACCACATTTGCCTCCTTTTTTACATGTAAATGAAACCAAAGCTTAGAA